>NW_020923037.1:0-5361 GCF_003984885.1 Neopelma chrysocephalum
GATATGGGAAATTATATCTGGATTGCAGTGTTTTTGTGGCAGCTTCCCCAAAGCAGGGAAAGCCCACATCAGCCATACAAATGGATTTTGACCAGAGGGGGTGATCAGAAAATAATTAAGAGCAATCTTACAGCAGGACCTCCCAGTTTCTCTGCTACACTGTGTCAACTGGCACCTTTACCACATTGCTTAAATACGAAACCATACTATCTTTGTCCCGCATCCAATCCAGGGAAGGGGTACTGTAATCTCCCTAATGAATATCACTGTGCGTTCTGGGACTGCGCCTCAATTGCTTCTGCCTGGACCCCTACTTCCCAAGATAAGTATCTGGCAACAACCTGGGGACCACCTGGCTGTGAACCATCACAAATTGTTTTGTCTGGAGGAATTAGGAGAGATAGCAATTGCCGTTATATAACCCTCCAAGTAATGAGACCAGAGGACCCAGGATGGTTAATAGGAAAAACTTGGGGAATCAGATACTGGGAACCTGGGACGGACAGGGGAGGGCTAATAGCAATAAAAAAGCAGGAAACAACCCAACGCTCCTTGGCAATAGGACCCAATAAAGTAATAAAAAAGAAAGAGAATAGCTTCAACCAGAAGGAGAGTGGAAAGAGAAAGACTTTCAAAGACTCAACAGTCCCGACTGTTAACATTAACAACTCCAGTGTAACCTCAACCTACACCAAGGAATATGAGAAAACAGAACCATTACTATGATTAATGCAGGCGACCTACTATGCACTTAACCACACTGACTCTAACATGACTGATTCCTGTTGGTTATGCTATGATATTAAACCCCCATTTTATGAAGGGATAGCTTTGAACACCTCATTTAAAATATCCAACCAGGGCGACCCCACACAGTGTAATTGGGAAGAGAAAAAGGTAGGAATCACTCTCCAGCAGGTGAGAGGACAGGGAGTGTGTATAGGGAATGTACCTACAGCCAAGAAGGACTTATGCAGCTATACCATAAGGAAACTGGATAAAACAAGAAACTGGGCCATACCTGGCAGAGAGGGATGGTGGATATGCTCAAGGATGGGCGTAACTCCCTGTATATCCCTACAAATATTTGACAAAAGTAAGGAGTTCTGTGTACAAATAACAATCATACCCCGAATACTTTATCATTCAAAGGAATCGATTTTAGACCATTGGGACGATAATACACACCGGATACAAAAAAGGGAACCGCTTACTGCCATAACAATTGCCATGCTCCTCAGTCTGGGAGCGGCAGGGGCAGCCACGGGAATTGCATCCTATGTTGAACAAAATAGAGGGTTAACATCTCTAAGAGCAGCAGTTGATGAAGACTTAGAGAGAATTGAAAAATCTATATCGTACTTAGTCCCTCACTTCACTTTCTGAAGTAGTTTTGCAAAATAGAAGAGGATTAGATTTGATTTTCTTACAACAAGGAGGGCTATGTGTTGCATTAGGGGAGGAATGTTGTTTCTATGCAAATCACTCAGGAGTAGTGCGTGAATCTATGGCTAAATTACGTGAAGGGATTCTTCAAAGAAAAAGAGAAAGGGAAACTCGACAAAGCTGGTTTGAATCATGGTTTAACCAATCACCTTGGCTAACTACCTTAGTTTCTACCCTAATAGGTCCTCTGATAGCGCTGGTAACAATTTTGACAATTGGTCCCTGTATCCTGAATAATTTGTGACTTTTATTAAGAGCAGAGTTGAAACGGTACAACTTATGGTAATGCGACAGCAATATCTGGACTCGAATGAAGGGACACCTAAAGCGGAACAACCTCCCACCTTAATTGCGGCTCGGGAAGTCGTAATGAGGTTTGATAAGCAAATTACCAGAGAATAAGAAGGGGAGGAATTGTGATAGTCAATAAAGACAAAAAGAGATAATTTGCTTATCAAATTATATTTGTAATACTGTAATTGTGAACTGTGATGTTATGTTATCATGAAGAATTATATTCTACTATGTTACCTCTAGATGTTAGCTATCTATGTAGAAAGTATTCTCCCTAGCAACTGCAGCAGGACCTGTCAAGGAAGACATAAAGCAGAAGGAAGGCCCCTAACAACCAAGACACCCTTAGCCGACACAATCTGATAAGAGGAAGGAGGCGCCAGACCTGACAAGAAAGAAGACGCCAGAAGAAGCTGATAAGGAAGACAAGAAACAGGGAAAAAGATTCCCTGGTAACAAAGATAGAACATGCGCAGAATGAACTGGTAACCAGAAACCTGGGAGGAGATTTGGGGCTATAAAAAGAAAAATTAAAACTTATTGAATTTTGCGGAATGTATAGGGGAGGCAAAACCCCATCCGCCCAGCGCTGTTTGCCCATTTGCCTTAAATAAACTTTTGTAAAACTTTAAAAGAGTTTTGCTCTTGTTACCGATAACAATTTGGTGCCGTGCTTCGGACCAGTGTTCCTGGGCAGCAGGATCCTCCTGGGGCAGGCGCCGCCGTCCCCGTTTGGACGGTCCCGGGGGAGTCCTGCAGCACAGACCCTGGGATTTCCGACCGAAAAGATTTAGAGAAGGCAAATTGGCAATAAATCACTGCAGTTCCCCGTAATCTTTGTGCACAAAAAATCCAGGCAAAGGCTCACTTAGGAGAAAAGTGAGTGGTAAATCCTCTTCATTTGGGAAGGGGTCTGTTTGGCAGGAGTCCAAACGGAGACTTACTCCAGGAGGGAGTAAGGGTTTCAGGTGCCGCCTGGTTGGGGAAGGGACCGTTCAGTGAGGAGCTGGACGACGGCTTACCCAGGAGAGGTAAGTATTTGCGAACCCCCTTTCTCGGTTGGGGAAGGGAATCCCGAAGTACAAACGAGTGAGACGTCCAGTAGGACGAAGTGATCGGGACCTCCTATAGTGCAGTTCTTGTACTCCGCGAGGAGGCAAGTCACGAACGGAGGGAAGCGATTGAATTGTGTGTGTGTGTGTGTGAAGGTACTTCGGAAGATGGGGCAGAAGAAAAGTAAATCTTCTGCTCCCATGGGTGGCTGTAAAACGAGTCAGGACAATACTAAGACTGAGGAAAACCCCAGGGAGGGGGGTGGAATAAGTGATCATAAGGGGAAGTCACAGGATACCGTGCAGGAGAGGAGAGAGCCCGAGAATGAGTTAGTGGTAAGGTTACCGAGCATACCTCCAGATAGTCCTTTAGGAGTTATGATTAGGTATTGGGATGATTATCCTACCAGAAGAGGGAAATTGAGAGAAAAGATGGTGCATTATTGTATGGAAGTATGGGGGGGAAAGCGAATGAGGCAGGACCGTGTGTATTGACCGGTATATGGTTCATTTGAGGACTGGATATGTCAGGCTCTAAATCTGTACATAAATAGTAAAGAGCTGTTTTGTGCAGAAGAAAGCGAATATGCTAGTTTATGGATGAGGCCAGACACTAGGCATTATTTGTTTCCTTTAAGAAACAAAAAGCAGAAGAAGAATAACTGTGATTTGGAGGATTACCAGAGGCACCCTCCACCATATATCCCACCCCCTCCACAACCTGCACCCATTCCAGCACCAGCATTTCAGCCCTCTGCCCCAACTGAACCAGAACTTGTTCTATCTGAGAACTCTCCACCTCCCTCACCTGCTGATAGCAGGAGAGTAACGAGGAGCCAGAGTAAGGCAAAACAAAAGATGAGAACTCAGTTATATCCTTTAAGGGAGATTGCAATGGGGGGACAAGATGCTAGGTTAGGGTTTCTATCTGTCCCCTTAAATTCAGGGGATGTGAGAGAATTTAAGAAAGAGATGGGGAAGTTGCTAGAGGATCCTATGGGAGTATCTGAAAGATTTGATCAGTTTTTAGGGCCCAATATTTATACGTGGGAAGAGATGCAAGCAATTTTGGGAATATTATTTACGGTGGAAGAACGGGGTATGATCAGAACGGCAGGAATGAGGCAGTGGGATCAGAGACATCAGCAGGGGCCGGCTGCTGACACCAAGTGGCCTCTTCAGAAACCTGACTGGAATAACCAGGAGTCGGCCCATAGAGCTCACATGGCTGATTTAAGGACTATTATAGTTCAGGGTATAAGAGAAGCAGTCCTGAGAGGACAAAATATTGACAGAGTTTTTAAAGAATACCAGAGAAAAGATGAATCACCTACTGAGTGGCTGGAAAGATTAAGGAAAAGCTTCCAACTTTATTCTGGCATGGATCCGCAGGGGGATATAATGGGGGGAGCTGTGTTTAAGATGTGATTTGTGCAGGGAGCATGGGAGGACATTCGGAAAAAGTTGGAGAAAGATGAAGACTGGCAGGTTAAGGGTTTGGATGTGTTGTTAAGGGAAGCTCAGAGGGTATATGTGAGAAGGGATGAGGAAAGAGAAGAAGAAAGGGAAAAGAGAGAAGAGGAAATGCAAAAGAGACAGGAGGAGAAGCAGGAGGAATTACAGAAAAGACAGGAGGAAATGCAGAAGAAGCAGGTAGAAATGCAAAAAAGACAGACTAAGGTTTTAGTGGCAGCTATACGAGAAGGACAGAGGGGAGACAGAAATCAAAAACGAAGGATCCCTCGTGGGTTTGTTAAACATGAATTACCCAGGGAACGTGGTCGGTCAGAATTAAGTGATGTGGAATGTTATTATTGTGGGCAGAGAGGACATTTGCAGAGAAATTGCAGAAAAAGGCTGCAGGATGACCGAATTTATCAGGAAGATTGAAGGGGTCAGGGGCTGCATCTGCTGAGGACCCAAAAGAAAACAGAGTCCTTGATAAAACTTAAATTGGGTCCTCAGCATCAAGAATTTGAGTTTTTAGTGGACTCAGGAGCAGAAAAATCAACTGTACAAAAACAACCTTGGGGTTGTATGAGCTCCCCAGATACAGTCCTAGTAGTGGGGGCTAAAGGGGAACCTTTTAAAGTACCCCTTATCAAAGATGTGGAAATAGAAGCCCAAAATAAATATGCATTGGGAACATTTTTGTTAGTTCCTGAGGCTGAATATAATCTATTAGGGAGAGATCTAATAATAGAACTGGGGATTAATCTGGAAGCAAAGGAGCAGGAAATACAGGCTAAAATATACTCCCTTACGGCAGAGGATGAAAAGAGGATAAATCCTGAGGTGTGGCATACCCCTGAGTCTGTAGGAAAGTTGGATATAAAATCATTTGGAGTTTCCATCAGAAATTCAGAGGAGCCAATAAGGGTAAAGCAATATCCTATCCCTCACGAAGGAAGAGTCGCACTTAAACCAATTATCGAACGACTCTTAACGCAGGGACTGTTAGAACCATGTATGTCACCTCATAACACCCCTATTTTGCCAGTAAAGAAATCTGACGGGTCCTGCCGACTGGTGCAGGACTTAAGAGAGGTGAATAAACGAACAGTTACCC
>NW_020923038.1:0-2068 GCF_003984885.1 Neopelma chrysocephalum
CCCAGTAGATCCCAGTTGCCCTCAGCATGCTCGTAGTCATACCCAGTTACTTCCACTTGCCCCAGGATGCTTCCAGTTCCCATCAGTACCATCCCAGTCACTCTCAGTCACTCCCAGTTCCACCATACTTCCAGCAGGGCCCCACTGGCTCTCAGTTCCCACCTGCGTAATTCCGATCACTCCCAGTATGATCCCGGGCACTCACAGTCACTCCAAGGGGCATTTGCGGCTCAGCTTTGGAGTCCTGCAAGATCCAAACATTCTCCCCCCTCCCTCCCCCCCAAAAAGAAACAAACACCAACCCCCCCCCCCCCCAAGATATTTGGGACGAGCTGCCCCTTCCCGATCCCCCGCGAGATGGGGCGGGGGGGACGATCCTGTTCCTGTTCCCGCTCCGCCTTTATCCCTGCCCTTCCTGCCGCCCCTCCTTCTCCTGCTGCATCGCTGCGGCCGCGGGCGCGGAGCTCTGGGGTGAGCGGGGGGAGGGGGGAAAGGGAGGGAACCGGGGGGTAGGACCCCCAAAGTGAGCGCGGGGGGCGGTGGGTGAGCCCCAAAGGGAGCTGGGGGGAGCCGGGGTTTGGGGGGCCGGTGGGCAAGGGGTGGGCTCGGGGGGCTAAGGGGAGGTGGGAGAGCGGGCAAGGGGTTCCCTTGGGGGTCCCTGGGTGTCCCCATGCCTTGATCTCTGGAGAGGGGGGGCCCTGGAGAGGGGGGACCCCCGGGCTCGCTGTGCCGAGCCGGCGGTCGGGGCCGTGCTGTCGGTTCCCGATGCCGGGCGGCTGAACAAAGAGCCCGCGGCCGTGTCCGGGGGCCCGATCCGCTCCCTGCTCTCGGTGCCCTGGGGCAGCCTCTGGTGTCCCCCCGGCCGTGGGGGCGTTTTGTTGGCTCGGGCCCAGGCGGCCCTTGTTTGGGGCTGTGGGCTGGGGGCTGTTGGGGGTCCGGGGTGGGTGTTTTGGGGCGGTGTCGGGGTGGGTTGTGGGCAGAGCCCCGTGGGTGGTCGGGGGGCTTTGGGTCCCCCCCCTTGTTGGGGGTTGGTGTTGCTGGGTCAGGCCCCTTTGGGTCCATTGTGAGCCCGGTGTGGGCGGGGGGGGCTGGGCCGGGGGAGCCGGAGGGAGCCGAGGCAGCGGGTTTGGGGAGCCCTCGGGAGAGCCGGGGGTGGGGGGAGGAAGGGCGGGAGCCCCGGAGTGTGGAGAGCGGAGCGGGGCGATGGCGGAGCTGGGGGACCCCCGGCAGGCTGGAGGGGGGAGCAGGGAGAGGGAGGAGCCCCGGGAGCCCCGGGAGGCTGCAAGGGGGGTCCCGGAGAAGGGGGAGCCTGGGCAGTGGGGACCCCTGGGATCCCCGGGCCAACAAAGTGGAGAAGGCAGAGAGGGGGAATGTCTGGGAACCCGGCCCCCTGAAGCAGAGAGTGAGGGGAGAAGGGACCCCTGGGACCCCCAAAAGCCCCGGCATCCCTAAGCGGGACCCCCAGCAGCCCAGAGAGGGGAGACCCCAAAAGGTAAAGGTGCAGAGAGCAGAGAGGGGGAACTTCTGGGAGGATTTTTTTGAGCTGAATCTTCATATTTTGGAGTATTTTTTTTTGTGGGGAGTTTTGTTTGGTTTTTTTTCCCAAATCTTGGTGTTTTCTGTTTTTCTGGTTGTATCGGGACGAAGTTGGAATGTTATTATTTTTGGTCTGTGTTTGGCCCTAGCCACCTGCAGAAGTTTATGCTTTTCTCCTGCCAAGTGCTCTGATAAAGCAGTGGACTTGGCCTTGGAGGGAGAACTTCTGTGTAAACTGTTTTAATTGGTCTGTTGTGATTGGTCAATGGCTCGTCAAGGGCAGTTGGAGGACAAAGTGATGAGGAGGGGAGGAAGGCTCGCCCCCAGACTCAATTAAGAAAGACCCCCAAAACATACTGCGCCTGCGTGAGGGGATTTCCAAAGTCCTCACGCATGTGCAGAAGAGATGTACTTACATAACCGGGAGGTGGGACTGAGGGCCTCTGGCTGGGCGGTGCTGGCCACACCTGGGAGGTTGTGGCCACTCAGTTAATGGTATAAAAGTTGATAGTGCTTCCTTGGAGTGGGGGGG
>NW_020923039.1:0-2304 GCF_003984885.1 Neopelma chrysocephalum
TGGGGAGCAGTGAGGAGGTACTGGTCTGTCCTGGTCTGTACCCCCAATCCCCAAAGCCCCTCCCCAGCTCCCCCAGGTCCCTCCCGGACCCCAAAGCCCCCCCAGGCCCCCCCAGGCCCCTGACTTGTTCCTGCTGCCCCTTGAGCATCTGCAGCTGCTGCAGAACCAGGCATTTCATCAGCAAATGTGCAGGTGACCCCAAGCTGGGGGTGTGTTGATGTGCTGGGAGGCAGGAGGGCTCTGGAGCACAGGTGGTGTGAGGAGAGGCTGAGGGAGCTGGGGGTGTTGAGGCTGGAGAAGAGGAGGCTCAGGGGAGACCTCCTGACTCTCTGCAAGTCCCTGCCAGGAGGGTGTAGCCAGGTGGGGGTGGGGCTCTTGTGCCAGGCAGCAGCAGTAGGACAAGAGGGCTGGGTCTGGAGCTGTGCCAGGGGAGGTTTAGGTTGGATATTGGGAAGGAATTCTTTGCTGAGAGAGTAATGAGGCCTTGGAATGGGCTGGGCAGGGAGGGGGTGGAGTCAGTGTCCCTGGAGGTGTTGAAGGTGAGAGTGGATGTGGCCTCAGTGCCATGGTCTGGGAAGCACGGCGGGGTTGGATCAAGGGTTGGACTTGATGATCTCGGAGGTCTTTTCCAACCCATCTGATTCTGTGATTCTGTGATTCCCATTCCTATGGCAGCACCTGCTTGAGGCTCCATCCCCAGGGTGACAGAGATGTCTGTCCATATATATCTGCAAGGTTGGTGTGTAAATGTGTGGTGTTAGAAAAGCAGGCTGAGTTCTGGGCTGGTTGTAGAAGGAGAAAGAAGCCCAGAGGCCAGTGCAAGCAGGCAGCCCTCAGCTTGCACATCATGTCCCCTCCCTGCAGGTTCCTGTCCTTGAGCCCAGGCCCTGAGGTGAGGCTGAGAAGTGGCGCGGAGGTGAGGCCAGAGCTGTCCCTGAGGTGAGGCTGAGAATAAGTGCAAGGCAGAGGTGCTGCTGAGGAACACAAACTGTGCCTGGGCACGGAGCCTGCAAGGAGGAGCAGAGCCAGCCCTGGCAGTGTGGGGGGCCAGGTTGTCCCTGTGGCTTCCCCTGCAGGCCCTGGCTGTCCCTGCTGGGCCCCTGTCCATCCCCATCAGGTCCCTGCCCGTCCCCCCCGGGCTGAGCTCCCCCCCAGGAAGTGCCGTGGAGCTGAAGCTGCTGCCATCCCCCCCCTGCAGCCGCTGGCCCAGGCAAGGGAGCAGCAAAGGCAGGGCCAGGAGCAGAGGCAGCAGCAGGGGAGCCCTGGGGGGGCCGGGAAGCTCTTGTGTGGGGCAGGAAAGAGGCGCTGGGCACGAGGCCGGGGCTGTGCTGAGCAGGCCCAGCCCTCACATCCCCCCAGCCAACGCCGGCTGCCCGGGGGGCTTGGGAGGGACCCCCAGCCCGTGTGCCCCACACTCAGCTGGCAGAGAGAGAGCCAAGGGACAGGGGCAGGGCCAGGGGTGAGGGACAGGCAGGGCCATTGCAGGGAGCTGGGGGGAGCCAGAGTTTGGGGGAGCCGATGAGAAAGGGGTGGGAGAGGGGGGCTAAGGGGAGGGGGGAGAGCGGGAGTGGGGTTGCCGTGGTGGTTCCTCAGTGTCCCCATGCCTCGATCCCTGGAGAGCGGGGGAGGCTGGAGAGAGGGGGGAGCTGCGAGAGCCCCGAGAGCCTGGAGAGGGGGGAGCTCGGGCACCCTGTGCTGAGCCAACTTTTGGGGCCGTGCTGTTGGTGCCCAATTGCTCCTGGTCAGGCTGAACCCAGAGCCCACCCATGTGTCAGGGGGCCCGATCTGCTCCCTGCTCTCGTTGCCCTGGAGCAGCCTCTGGTGTCCCCCCGCCTGTGGGGCTCTTTGGTTGCCTTGGGCACAGCTGGCCCTTGTGCAGGGCTGTGCCCATGGGGGCTCTTGGGAGTGGGCTGGAGGTGTTTTTGGGGGTGCTGGGCTGGGTTGGTGGCAGAGCCCCGGCGGTGGGTGGGGGGATGTGGGTCCCCCCCCGCGCACAGGATGCCCGATGAGTTCTAGAGATGGACTTGGGCAGGAGGAACCCCCAAGCCAACGCGCTCAGCCCTTGTTTTTCCTCCCCATCAGGATTTGTCCTTCCCAAAGCTTGGGCGGATGGAGGAGGAGGCTGCGAGGAAGAGGAAGATGCCTTGGGCCCCCCAGGCAGGTGAGGAGGAAGTCAGTGGCCCTTTGTTTTGGTCTTGTGCTGGCTCTGGCAGCCCAGCATGGCCCCGGCTGCAGGACAACCCCGCTGCCGCCGCCATCCTGCCGGGGCCGGAGTTGGGGGGATGTCCTTGGCCTTCCCTGTGG
>NW_020923040.1:0-3009 GCF_003984885.1 Neopelma chrysocephalum
GAAGAAATCATTGAAGATACTGAGAGAAAAAAATCCAAGAACCACCTGCTGTCACAGTTAAGTAGCTTATATTCTGAACTGACAGGGGAGATGGATGGAAATTTTGAGCTCCCGGCAGTAGGACAAAATCTATTTGTAGATCTAGCAGAAAAAATTGCTAAAGGGTTAAGAGTAAGTCGATGTTGGGTATGCGGAGGACCTTTAATGGCAGAAGAATGGCCCTGGAGAGGTTTTAGTCTGGATGCCCAAGAAATACTCAAAGGAAATTACACATTTTCTCATAATAAAGTGAATAGACCAGAAGGATGGGTATTAAGCTCCACAGTAATAGGGAGAGATTGTATACGGAGAACAGGACCACACTTTGTATACCCAGTTGGAGAAACCCCTTGCAAGCGAACCCTAAAAACCAACTCCACTCACAGTGAGTATTTCCCACAAGCCCCAACTAACTATTGGTCAGGGAAAAAGGGCCCCAACTGTGAGTGGGATGCAAACAAAAAACTATATCAATGTAATAAAACCAAAGTAAACCCTTTTTCCGGAATAATGGAAATATCAAAATTTTGGAAAAATGCTGATAGCCTGTCCAAACATTTTTGGAAAGCACCAAATGGACTTTTTTGGATTTGTGGAAAAAGGGCATATACAGTCCTACCAGAAAATTGGAGTGGCTGTTGTACCATAGGAATAATTTTGCCTGGATTTTTCCTATTGCCCTTGGAGAGTGGAGACGAATTGGGAGTCCCGTTATATGACTCTCTTAACTGAGAAAAAAGAGAAGTAAAAGGGAGAACACCTTACATTGGGATTAAAGAACACTCAATAGGGGGAACCCAAAAATGGGGGGAGGAGGAGTGGCCTCCTGAGAGAATTATTGAGTATTATGGACTGGCCACATGGGCACAAGATGGTACATGGGGTTACCGTACACCCATTTATATGCTCAATCGAATTATACGACTCCAAGCTGTAGTAGAAATAGTTATCAATCAGACCGCAAAGGGATTAGAACTAATAGCTGAACAACAGCGCCAAAGTAGAGCAGCCATATATCAAAACAGATTGGCCCTAGACTACCTTTTGGCAGAGGAAGGAGGAGTCTGTGGAAAATTCAACACCTCAGACTGCCGCTTACAAATTGATGATAACTATGAAGCTGTAATGGAAATAGCCTCCAACATCCGAAAAATCACCCATGTCCCTGTTCAAAAATGGAACTCCATAGTTGATGGAGAGTGGTGGGCTAACTTCTTTGGGGGGGCATGGTGGAAGAAAGTGGGATTCTTTTTATTATGTGCTGTCTCTGGATTATTGTTCATACCCTGTCTAATCCCATGTTTTATGAGATTAATTTCTAGTGTTGTCCAAGGGATGCAATTAACTGCCATGCCAATGGATCCGAAAACCGCTACAGCTAGAAACCCAGAAATCCAGAAAATCATGATCTTGCGACCAACCCCCAAACAGACGAAAGACATGGAGAAAGCACAGAAAGCACTACTTGAGTGGGAACTTGCCAAGCAAACGAAAGAAATGAATAAGGCACAAGATATACTAACTGAGTGGGAACGAACTCGGAAAGCCTAAAGACAATCAACAAAACAAAAGACTTATAATAAAACCATGAATAAAGACAAAAAGGGGGGATTATGAGAAATAAAATAATCTGGTTTTATTATAAGTAAATTTATTTAAGTGGGAAACTGGGGGTGTTGGAATTTTTTTTCTTACCTCCCATTTAATTTTGGGAATATTTAGGCGCCTCGCGAAGATTGTAAGGTGAAAGGCCCAGTCAGGGCTGTACACCGAGGGAATATTGCGGTTGAGGTAGGATACAATATATAAATGGAAATTTACACCGGCCACATGTCTTTGTGTGCAAAAAGAACCCCCACTGTGCGGTACAGGGGGGTACGTCATCAATCAATCAAGCTGTACAGGGGGGCCCCCTGTACAAGTACAGGGGGGTACGTCATCAATCAATCAAGCTGTACAGGGGGCCCCCCCTGTACAGGGGGGTACGTCATGATCCAATCAAGCGGTACAGGGGGGTATGTCATGATCCAATCAGGTGGGACCAATCAAGTGGGATCAATCAAGCGGAACCAATCAGGCGGGAGGGTGACACCCACCCGCCGATTTGAAAAATACCCTTTAAGGTAAAATACCTGTTACCTGCTGAATATTCAAGATATTGGGTAGCTGAAGAGTACAAAAGGAGCGGGCTCTTGGAGGGGGTGTGCTTTTCCAGGCGGGTGGCTTGGGACTGCACCCAGCGCTGCAAATAAAGGATTCTTTTCTGTAAGTTTCCTTGTCCTGCAGGTGGGTTTTTTTTTTTTGCCGTTTTATAAATTGGTAAAAGAGATTTTTCTCACAATTTTGGGGGCTCGGTCCGGGATCCAACGCCCAGCAGCCCTGGGCTGGGGGGCCAACATCCAGGAAGGCGAGCGCCCCGCCCAGCTTGGCGGTCCAAGGACGGGACCCCCCGGTTCAGGGCGGTTGTGGAAAAGGACCCAGGAAACACAGCCGCAGAACAAGGAAAGCAGAAGAGCCAACCGGCATATAGGATTTAAAAAGACCGCGGCAACACACAAACCACAGGAACCCAGTAAGGGAATCATTTAAGCCTAAGGGGGTGGATTGGGGTCCCTTGGAGGGGCAAGTTGGGGTCCCTTGGGGGGCAAGTTGGGGTCCCTTGGTGGGGGGGAGCTAATTGGGTTTCGGGAGAGTGCGTGAGAGTGACTGAGACGCGCCTAAAGGCGCGAAGCGAGAGGGAGTCTTTCTAACTGCATTTCCACGTCTCTCGCGAGAGGACTGGCCAGTGAAGAGACGAAGTGATTGGTGAGGCGTAAGACTGAGAACTCCTGGGGAAGAGAACACGGGGGGGAATAAAAATTGAAAAAGATTAGCCTGGGGTAACTTGTAGTAGGGATTTGATCGGAACGGGGAAAATAAGTGTTGTGTGTGTTCCCGGTGGGGCCGGTGCAGGGAAACTGTTGCTGCCTT
>NW_020923040.1:3019-3682 GCF_003984885.1 Neopelma chrysocephalum
CAGAGCAGTGTGCTGTGTGTGTTCCCGGTGGGGCCGGTGCAGGGAAATTGTTGCTGCCTTTGTTTAAAGGGGTACCTGCCTGCTCCGGAGGAGCAGGGGCAACGGTGTGCTCCGGTGGGGGGCAGAGCACTGTGCTGTGTGTGTTCCCGGTGGGGCCGGTGCAGGGAAACTGTTGCTGCCTTTGTTTAGAGGGGTGCCACATGCTCGGAGGAGCGGAGGTGCAGCGTGCTCTGGCAGGGACCAGAGAAGTGTGCTGTGCTGTGTGTGTCCCAGGTGGGGGCTGAGACAGTGATATTGTCGCTATCCTTGTTTAAAGGGGTCCTCCCCCGGCCACCCCCTGGGCGGGGTCTTTCCGCAGGGGTCTTCCCCCGACCAGCCCCTGGGCGGGGTCTTTCCGCAGGGGTCTTCCCCCGGCCAGCCCCTGGGCGGGGTCTTTCCGCAGGGGTCCTTCCCCAGCCAGCCCCTGGGCAGGGTCCTCCTGCAGGGGCCTTCCCACAGCCAGCCTCTGGGCAGGGAATCTGGGATAAGTATTTCCCGGGATTCAAATCCGGTATTTTTTTGGGTTTTGACATAGTGTGTATAATCTTATTAATTAATTACAATGGGAGTTGCAGGGAGTAAAACAACTGTAAAGGAGAGGGGAAAGAAAAAATCAGAAAAAAT
>NW_020923041.1:0-2795 GCF_003984885.1 Neopelma chrysocephalum
AGAGAAGGGGATTGAAAACCCCAAAAGGAGAGAGAGGGGGATTCAAAATTCCAAAAGGAGGAAAAGGGGGGATTCAATGCCCCCAAAAGAGAGAGAAGAGGATTCAAAGCCCCAAAAACAGAGAGAGGGTGATTCAAAGCCCCAAAAGGAGGGAAAGGGGGATTCAAAGCCCCAAAAAAAAGACAAAAGGGGATTTAAACCCCCAAAAACAGAGAGAGGGAGATCCAAAGCCCCAAAAGGAGAGAGAGAGAGATTCAAAGACCCAAAAACAGAGAGAAGGGGATTCAAAGCCCCAAAAGGAGAGAGAGAGGGATTTGAAGCCCTAAAAGGAAAGAGAGGGGGATTCAAAGCCCTAAAGGAGAGAGAGGGGAATTCAAACCCCCAAAAGGAGGAAAAGGGGGATTCAAAGCCCCCAAAACATAGAGAGGGGGATTGAAAGCCCCAAAAGGAAAGAGAGGGAGATTCAAACCTCCAAAAGGAGGGACAGGGGAATTCAGAGCCCCAAAGGAGAGAGAGGGGGGTACAAACCCCCACAGCTCACACATTCAACCCATGAGGCCCTTCTTCCTGATGGAACTCAACCCTTGAGGCCCTTTTCCCTGACGAGATTCAATCCCTGAAATCCTTTTTCCAGATGGGATTCAAAAGATCCCCACGAGGCAAAGAACCTCTGCAGTAACACCTGAATATGGGGGAGAAGGTGGAGGGGAAGTTCCCAAAAGAAGTTTGGGAAGTTCCCAAAAGAAGTTTAGAAAGTCCTGCACGGAGAGAGGAAAGAAAAGAGAGGCTCAGGGAGCAGAGGACGGGAGAGAAATCCTGGTTTTCCTGTGGTTCCACAGCTTGATCTGCCCTCCAAGCTCCTGGGGAAGGGGCTGGAGCAGCAGGAGAGGCTGAGGGAGCTGGGGGGGCTCAGCCTGGAGAAAAGGAGGCTCAGGGGGGACCTTCTGGATCCCTAAAATTCCCTGGAAGGAGGTTGGAGCCGGGGGGGGGGTTGTGCTCTGCTCCCAGGGAACAAGGGACAGGAGGAGAGGGAACGGCCTCCAGCTGTGCCAGGGGAGGCTCAGGTTGGACATCAGCAGGAATTTAATCATGGAAAAGGTGGTGAGGCCTTGGCAGGGGCTGCCCAGGGAGGTTTGGAGTGCCCAGCCCTGGAGGTGCCCATGGAATGACAGGATGTGACACTCAGTGCTGTGGGCTGGGGGACAAGGGGGGCATCGGGCACAGGGGGGGACTCAAAGACCTTGGAGCTCTTTTCCAACCTCAGGGATCCTTTTCCAAAACTCTGCTGGCACCCAAAGCCCCTGTAAGGGTGAGGTGGAATTTGGGAGCCCTCAGTTCTGTTGGGGGGTGGGGGGACAATCCAAGAGCACCCCTGGATGTGCTGAGAGAGGGATTGAGGCACCGGGTCTGGAAAAGCAGAACAGGAGCAAAATGAGCCTCATCCAAGGGTTTATTTCCAGCCACATGTCCTCGGTCAAAAATAAATCAGGGCCCAGAAGAGCAGGAAACATCTGATGGAGCAGCAGAGCGATGACGTGAGTCGAGAGTTTTCCAGGAGCTGAGCCGTGGGCAGAGCACGCAAGGGCTGCTCCCCCAGCCCTCCTGGAGCTGCTTCCCTGCCCCTGGATCCTTCCCAGGCTCCCGTCTCATCCCCCTGGAATGAGGGGATGGAGCAAATGGTCCCCAAAGCTCCCTCAGACCTCCGGGGAGGAAAATCTGCCCCCGCTCCCCCTTCTGCTCTTCTGCTCAGCAACACGAGGGCTGCTTGGCATTAATTAGAGAGCCACGAGAAGTGTTTCCTCGGGACACATGATGGGCTTTCAATCAGCCATCGGGTTGTAATTAATTAGCACTAATTGCCTGCGTGTTCCGGCCTAATGAGCTCCATTCTCTGCTGGGGGGGTCACTGAGAGCCCCGAGCTTTGTGATACCACCTCCTGCCCCCTCCCCAAAGAGGCTCCCCTGAAATTTGGTTGGGCACAACCCAGGGGAAGGTTTTCTGTTCAAACAACACTTTTCTGGTTGAGATTTTTTAAAGTTTCCACCCTTTTTTTTTTTCCTCCCCAATCCCCCCGAAGGCAGCGAGGCCTCCCTGGAAAAACAGGGAGAAGGATTTGGCCATTGTTGGCAGAAACGTGACCAAAGCAGGGAGAAAATTCCATGGGCAGCTCCTTTGGCACTGCCTGAGATCAGAGAATCATGGAATCATGGAATGGCTTGGGTTGGAAGGGACCTTTGAGATCATCTCATTCCACCCCCTGCCATGGGCAGGGACACTTTCCACCAACCCAGGTTGCTCCAACCTGGCCTTGGACACTTCCAGGGATCCAGGGGCAGCCACAGCTTCTCTGGGAAATTCATTCCAGGGCCTCCCCACCCTCACAGGCAGCAATTCCTTCCCAATATCCCATTTAAATCTTCACTCTTCCAATGTGAAGCCATTCCCTGTGTCCTGTCCCTCCCTGCCTTGTCCCCAGTCCCTCTCCAGCTCTCCTGGAGCCCCTTCAGGCCCTGCAAGGGGCTCTCAGCTCTCCCTGGAGCCTTCTCTTCTCCAGGGGAACCCCCCCAGCTCTCCCAGCCTGGCTCTAGAGCAGAGGGGCTCCAGAATCCTGGAATGCTTTGGGTTGGAAGGGACCTTAAAGATCCAGTTCCATGGGCAGGGACACTTCCCACTGTCCCAGGTTGCTCCAACCTGGCCTTGGACACTTCCAGTCCTTGGAAGGATTTGGCATCTGCTGAGGGAGGGACGAGCAGCTGGTTTCCAATGTATTTTAGGGCAGGAAAAATCCCATCCC
>NW_020923042.1:0-152 GCF_003984885.1 Neopelma chrysocephalum
GTCTCCAAAGTGACCCCAAAAGTGTCCCCAAAGTGTCCCCAAATTGTCCCCAAACTTATCCCCAAAGTGTTCCCAAAACTGTCCCCAAAGTGTTCCCAAAAGTGTCCCCAAAAGTGTCCCCAAACTTATCCCTAAAGTGACCCCAAAAGTGT
>NW_020923042.1:162-585 GCF_003984885.1 Neopelma chrysocephalum
CCCCAAAAGTGTCCCCAAACTTATCCCTAAAGTGACCCCAAAAGTGTCCCCAAAGTGACCCCAAACTGCCCCCAAACTGACCCCAAACTGCCCCCAAACTGTCCCCAAAGTGTTCCCAAAAGTGTCCCCAAAGCGTCCCCAAAGTGTCCCCAAATATCCCCGAACTGTGTCCAAAAGTGTCCCCAAACTCCCCAAAGTGTCCCCAAATTCCCCAAATTGTCCCCAAATATCCCCAAACTGTCCCCAAAAGTGTCCCCAAACTTGTCCCCAAATATCCCCGAACTGCGTCCAAAAGTGCCTCCAAATTCCCCCAAACTGTCCCCAAAAGTGCCTCCAAATTCCCCCCGAAGTGTCCGGGAACTTTTCTGGGAACACCTGGAACACCCGGAAGCTCCGGGATTTTCTGGGAATGTTGGGAATGGT
>NW_020923042.1:595-810 GCF_003984885.1 Neopelma chrysocephalum
GAAGAGCCGGGAAAAGCTCAGGGGATTCTATCCTCCAAATCCAGGGATTCGGGCCCCCGAAATCCAGGGATTCAGGCCCCCCAAATCCAGGGATTCAGACCCCCAAATTCAGGGATTCTGACCCCCCAAATCCAGGGATTCAGACCCCCCAAATCCAGGGATTCTGACCCCCCAAATCCAGGGATTCAGACACCCAAATCCAGGGATTCGGGCCC
>NW_020923043.1:0-2834 GCF_003984885.1 Neopelma chrysocephalum
CCCCATGTCCCCCGTGTCCCCACAGAACTTCTCTGGGTACGACGTGTGCAGCATCCTGCTGGGGACCTCCACGCTGCTCGTCTGGGTCGGGGTCATCCGATACCTCACCTTCTTCCAGAAGTACAACGTGAGTCACAGGGGTGTCACCCCCAGGGGACAGTGCCAGCGGACAGTGCCACCCGCCAGGGGACAGTGCCAGGGCTGGGGATGGCCTGGCAAGAGCTCAGGGTTGTCCCATGGCCGCTGCCTTTGTCCCCAGGGTCACAAGGGGGGACCTTGGGGTGTCACAGGTCCTCATCCTTGGGGTGTCACAGTCCCTGTCCCCTGATCCTGGGGTCTCACAGGTCCCTGTCCCCTCACCTTGGGGTCTCACAGGTCCCTGTCTCCTGATCCTGGGGTCTCAGGGTCCCTGTCCCCTGATCCTGGGGTCTCACAGGTCCCCATTCTTGGGGTGTCACAGTCCCTGTCCCCTGTCCCTGGGGTCTCCCAGGTCCCCATCCTCACCTTGGGGTCTCAGGGTCCCTGTCCCCTGTCCCTGGGGTCTCAGAGTCCCCATCCTTGTGGTGTCACAGTCCCTGTTCTGTCACCTTGGGGTCTCACAGGTCCCCATCCTTCCTCCCAGATCCTCATTGTCATGCTCCGGGTGGCCCTTCCTCCCCAGATCCTCATCACCCCCCTGCCCTTCCTCCCAGATCCTCATCATCATCTCCCCTGCCCTTCCTCATCATGTCCCCCCGTCCTTCCTCCCAGATCCTCATCATCTCCCCTGCCCTTCCTCCCGGATCCTCATCTTCCTCCCAGATCCTCATCATCATCTCCCCTGCCCTTCCTCCCGGATCCTCATCTTCCTCCCAGATCCTCATCATCATCTCCCCCTGCCCTTCCTGCCCAGATCCTCATCCTCTCCCCCTGCCCTTCCTCCCAGATCCTCATCTTCCTCCCAGATCCTCATCCTCTCCCCCTGCCCTTCCTCCCAGATCCTCATCGTCACTCTCCGGGTGGCCCTTCCCAACGTGATCCGTTTTTCCTGCTGCGTGGCCGTGATCTACCTGGGCTACTGCTTCTGTGGCTGGATCGTGCTGGGCCCCTACCACGTCAAGGTGGGCTCGGGGGGCTCTGGGGGGGCTCGGGGGGCTTTGGGAGGCTTTGGGGGGGCTTCACCCAAGTGCCTGTTCTCCCTCATCAACGGCGACCAGGGGTGACACGGGGTGACACAGGGGTGACATAGAGGGTGACACAGAGAGGTTTCAGGTGACACAGAGGTGACACAGAGGTGACATGGGGTGACACAGAGGTGACACAGAGAGGTTCCAGGTGACACAGGGTGACATAGAGGTGACACTGGTGTCACCCCATCCTTCTCCCAGTTCCGGTCTCTGTCCATGGTGTCCGAGTGCCTGTTCTCCCTCATCAATGGCAACCAGGGGTGACACAGGGTGACACAGAGAGACTCCAGGTGACACAGAGGTGACACAGAGGTGACACAGAGAGGTTCCAGGTGACACAGGGTGACACAGAGGGTGACACAGGGTGACACAGAGGTTCCAGGTGACACAAGGTGACACAGGGTGACACAGAGGTGACACAGAGAGGTTCCAGGTGACACAGGGTGACACAGAGGGTGACACAGAGGTGACACAGAGAGGTTCCAGGTGACACAGGGTGACACAGGGTGACACAGAGGTGACACAGAGAGGTTCCAGGTGACACGGGGTGACACAGGGTGACACACAGAGGTTCCAGGTGACACAGGGTGACACAGAGGTGACACAGAGAGGTTCCAGTTGACACAGGGTGACACAGAGGTGACACAGAGAGGTTCCAGGTGACACAGGGTGACACAGGGTGACACAGGGGTGACACAGGGTGACACACAGAGGTGACACTGCTGTCACCCTGTCCCGCAGTTCCGGTCTCTGTCCATGGTGTCCGAGTGCCTGTTCTCCCTCATCAACGGCGACGACATGTTCGTGACGTTTGCGGAGATGCAGCAGCACAGTCACCTGGTGTGGCTGTTCAGCCAGGTCTACCTGTACTCCTTCATCAGCCTCTTCATCTACATGGTGCTCAGCCTCTTCATCGCCCTCATCACCGGCTCCTACGAGACCATCAAGGTGCCAGGACGGGGGGAGGGATGGGATTGGGGGGTCACAGCCCCGGGGCTGCACCTGGGCCCTCACCTGGGTGTCACCTCACCTGGGTGGCACCTTCCCCTGGCCCCTCACCTGGGTGTCACCTCACCTGTGTGTCCCCTCACCTGTGTGTCCCTTTCCCTGTCCACTCACCTGTCTGTCCCCTCACCTGTGTGTCCCCTCACCTGTGTGGCACCTTCCCTGTCCCCTCACCTGGGTGTCCTCTCACCTGTGTGTCCCCTCACCTGTGTGGCACCTTCCCTGTCCCCTCACCTGGGTGTCCTCTCACCTGTGTGCCCCCTCACCTGTGTGGCACCTTTCCTGTCCCCTCACCTGTCCCCTCACCTGTGTCCCCTCACCTGTGTGTCCCCTCACCTGTGTCCCTCACCTGGGTGTCCCCTCACCTGTGTGTCACCTCACCTGGGTGTCCCCTTCCCTGTCCCCTCACCTGTCCCCTTCCATGTGTGGCTCCTCACCTGTTCCTTTCCCTGTCCCTTCACCTGGGTGTCCCCTTTCCTTGTCCCCTCACGTGTCTGTCCCCTCACCTGTCCCCTCATCTGGGTGTCCCCTCACCTGTCACCTTCCCTGTCCTCTCGCCTGTCCCTTGTCCCCAGCACCAGTGTGAGGGTGACCCCCTGGTGTCCCAGCTCCATCTCCTGACCTGTCCCCATGTCCCTTGTCCCCAGCACCAGTGTGAGGGTG
>NW_020923044.1:0-6192 GCF_003984885.1 Neopelma chrysocephalum
TATGGATTAAGCCTGGCTCCAGCAGAAATCAGAAAGGACTTTTTGAGATGATTGGATCAGACCATGTCTAAACCCCTGTAATCCCTCTATCCCCCATGGAATCCTATTAGAAGAAAAATTAACTCTTTGGAAACTACAGCAAAAATTGGTGCAACTCCCCAATTAACATAGGTTGTCCCCTTCATTAACATGTCCAGCCCCAGATGCCTTTAAATTGTGTTCTCGTGTTCAGGAAAGGATTCCAGTTTCCCCAGACTGGGATCGTGTCGAGATTTTATTTTTCAGACCCCACTGAGGACAGCAGCTGCTGCAGCAGTTGGAGTCCTGACTGCAGGCGAACCCGTCCCCAGCAGCAGCATCAGAGCCCAAATGCATCCAGCAGATCAAGAAGTGACCGTGAGAGGAGGAGGAGGCCCCCGAAGTGAGGGAGCCAGGTGAGAGCCAAGTGCCCCTCCCGCAGCCTGGCAGAGGGGCTGTCAGGGCTGCCAGCGAGGGGCCAGGAGCGGTGGCACGGGGAGGCAGGAGCTGTCCAGCCATCCCAGGGCTGGGACCCTCCTTTCCTCAGCCAGCGGGGCCCAGCTCTGGCAGGGGACACCCGCTGGGACACCCGTGCCCACAATGTCCCGTCCTCCCCAAGGCCTCCAGCCCTGCCCTTCAGCCAGCCAGGCAAGAACAGAACAGCCCTTGGGGTGGATCCCGCAGGGATGCTGCCCCGGCCCCGCAGAGCTTCCATTGTCTCTCTCCCCTCCAGCATTGCCTGCTCTGGCAGGGAGCAGAGCCTGACCCAGACATCTGCGGAGAAAAACTCCAGAGAAATGGGCTCTGTGCCCACGAGTTCTGCCTGGGGAGTTGCTTCATGGGCTCCCTCTACTTTATTCCAGGCAGTCCCTGCCACTCTCTCCTCATCAGTGAGGGTCATTTTTTCTACAGTTTTTTGCCAGCCACCTTCCTCAGCACAATGAGGATCAAGTAGGACTCTTTGGCTTTCTCCCAAGGGATATCCTACATGCAGTCAACTGGGCGATACAGAAGGTGAGAGCCTGACAAGAGCAGGGAGATTTGGGCCAGGCGAGGTGGGAAATGGCACAGGGGTGTAATAAATTAGCAGTAGTAGTTTAATTTACTCATCAAATTAGTGGTAGTTTACTCATTAAGTTGTATTGCATGTTATATTCTGTTCTTATATATACATATATATTATTATAATCAATGTTCTGTTAAATTTAGGAGACTGTAAGTTGTAGAATGGTTCATTAATCTGTCAACATTGTAAGCTGATAGTCATGCAGCTTGTAGTCCTTGAGCTGGACAGACAAACTATTGTGCCTTGCTGAATAAGTATTTTAGTATTTTATTTTTCTAAAAGCTTGTTGTCTCCTAGCACACGCATAAGGTAACGAAGAGAAGGACAAAGATCAAAGGATCCACCACGAGAACCATCCAGAGTATCCAAGGTGGACATCTGGAGATACCTACACACGAGGCCTCAAGGACTAAGAGCTAATTAAAACTATGGAATGGAAAGCACCTGGCAACTGAAACGAGCCTGCAGGGAAGCCAACCAGAACCAAACCTGCAAACTCAAATCCAATAGAAGAATAACAAGTGATTATGGGAGCGGAACTAATGAAGGAATAAAAGTTGCTGCTTTTGCTTACTGTTTTCGCGTGCCGTGTGTGGAGCAGGAGTCTCCCCGGCCGCCCAGCGCGCTGTTTTGCTTATCTGCTTTTTATATAAATCTTCAATAAATTTTTTATTATTATATTTCAACCTAGTTTCATTTACATATAACAGCCGTGACAAGAAGTGCCTGTCAGAACTGCAAAGATGGACAAACAAGAATCTTCCGGGGGGATCTTCTCTGCTCTGCCCTGCACACCTTTGTGCTGGGCTCAAAACTCAGCCTCTCTGCTTCCCTCTCCTAAGGGACTTGTTCTTAGACATCCCTTTCCCCTCCGCTCATTTCCAAAGCCCTCCTGGCAATTCCCAAGCCTGGACCCGGCTCTCATCCCCTCTCCGGCTCCGAGCCCTCAGCTTCTCTTGCAGAGAGCTGGGCCTGTCACCCCCCCTGCCCAAAGCACGGCCCTTCGGCTGCCTCGCAGCTTCCTGCAGTCGCACCAGGCCCTGCCCAAGGCCCTCCCATCAGGGGCTGGGCCCTGGGGGCCGGGGGAGAACCCACCCGCGCCTTGGCCATTCTTGCCCAGCCCTGCTCTGGCCCAGCCTCCTCCCCCCTGCACACTCCCCACTGCCACAGCCTGCGCTGGGGCAGCATTTCCTTCTTGGGCCCTTTCCAGCTGCCCCCATGGGGACACTTCCATTTGCTGGGCCAGGCACCAGAGCCAAGCCCAGCCAGTCCTGCCCCTCGGCCCCAGCCCGGCTCCCTGACTCCTGCTGGCCCCTGCAAGCCAAGAGCCAAAGGCCCACAGCCCCAGAGTGCAGCCCCAGCCATCTGCACTGGGGCCCCAGGGCTTCCCTTTGCCAAGCAGCCCCTGCAAACCCTGGCCAGAGAGAAAATTGGGTGACCCGAGTCCTGGGTGCTTTTAGTAAAGAGGTCTAAACATTTCTTGAGTAATGGAGGGGGGTGACTTTTTTATTCTTGACATTTGCAATTCTCCATTTGGGGGCAGGGGTGCCATGGGGGTCCCTGGGTGTCCCTTGAGACCTGGAGCGGTTCCCTGGGGCTCTGGGGGGGTCGGATCCGCAGTGGGGAGGTCCCCAACCCCCCTGTCCATCCCCGGGGACTGATGGGGGGGTTCCCCCCAGCCAAGAGCCGGTGCTGGGGCGTCCGTGGGGCAGAGGGGAGTGGGAAAGGGGGGTCCGGGGTGGCCCCCTGAGCTCCTACCCTGCTGTGGGGGACTGGGGGATGATGGGGGGGGACCCCCTGACCCGTGTCCTGCACACACAGGGGTGTTACAGGAGATGACAAAGCACGAGTGTCACTTCATCAATGGCACCGAGCGGGTGAGTTACGTGCACAGGCAAATCTACAACCGGGAGCAGCTCCTGCACTTCGACAGCGATGTGGGGGTCTTTGTGGGAGACATCCCATTTGGGGAGATCCAGGCCAGGATCTGGAACAGCAAACAGGACTTTCTGGAAATCTGTCGGGCAGCAGTGGACACGGTCTGCTGGCCCAGCTACGAGAGGTCCACCCAGTTCCTGGAGAACCGCAGAGGTGAGCGTGGGGCAGAGCGGGTCCCCTCGGACCCTGCCCCGGGAATGACCCTGGAGCCCCTCAAACCCTCCCTGGGAATCACCCCAGACCCCTCAGCCCTCCCTGTGCCTGTCCCGTGGTCTTTTGTCCTCTCCCAGTTCTTCCCAGTCCATCGCAGTCTCTCCCAGTGCCCCCTTGCGTATCCACCCCGCTGATGCCTCCAAGCCCCCTTCCTGGGAGGGCTGAGAGGGGCTTTGGGGAGTCCTGGGGGCAACTGGGAGGGAGTTTGAGGGAGCCTGGACGGGAGGGGAGGGAGACTGGGGGGGCTTGGGGTGAGCGGGAGGGGGTTGGAAAGTCATGGGGGGGGCTGGGAAGGGACTGAGAGGGGTTCAGGGGTGCTGGGTGGGTTGGAAGAGACTAGGATGGGGTTTGTGGGGTCCTGGGTGGTCCATGGGCAGTTTTGGGGATGCTGACCCCCCCGGCTCCCCCCAGAGATGCCACCGGACACCGTCCGCAGCAAGATCCTGGTGGGGGTCGGGGGCTTCGTCTTGGGCTTGGTCTTCCTGGCGCTGGGGCTCGGCTTCTACCTGCGGGAGAAGGTAAAGGGGGGTCCCCGGGGGTCGTGTCCCCCCCCTTGCTCTCCCACAGCCTCTGGGCCCCCCCTGCCCCCCCAGCCCTTTTGCTCTCACCCCCTTTTCTCTCCCCACAGAGCTTCTGAGCCACCGGCGGCCGCAGCCCCTCCCCGTGGCCTCGGGCCCAGCCGGGACCCCCCAAACCCTGCGCTGATTTTGGGGCGTCACCTGTCCCCCCCTTCCCTGCTTTTGTTCTCACCCCAACCAGCTGCTCCCAGTGTTCCCAGTAAAGCTTCTTAGTGCTCTGCAGTCCTGGTTGTAGAGGAGAAGTGGGGGCTCTGAAAATCCTGGGAACGGGGTGGTTTGGGCACTCCCAGTTCCTGAAATTTTGGAAAAGTGGGGTTTGGGCACCATCAGTGTCTGAAAAACCCATGAACAAGGGGGTTGGGAATATTCAGCCTCCAAAAATCTTGGGAACATGGGGGTATTGGCTCTCCTAGACCATAAAAATCTCAGAAACTGGGAGGCTGGAGCACTCCGAGACCTAAAAAATATCTGAAAAGAGGGGTGTGCTGGTTTAAAGGTAAACCAGGAGGGGACATGAACTCAACTGAAAAGATTGTAAGTCAGAATAACAATTTAATAAAATAATACAATAAGTACAATTATACAGACAAACAATTGGTTTTAACCCACAAAACCCAAATGCATAACCCAGCACCCTGGGGCAGGAACAGAGTGGGGTTCGTTTGGCCCCCTGAGTCCAAAGGAAAAGGAGAGGGGAAAACCTGTCAGTCGAGAGTGGTGGTCTCAGTCTGGTTGAGAGCAGTGGTCTCAGTCTTCCTCTGGATCCCATGAGTGGTTAAAAAAGTTCCAAGACTCCAAGTTTATATATTCTCCAGTTGAGGCAGGAATGCTCAGTCCTGCCCTCAGGGCAGGGAGTTCCACACTGGGTGTGAGGACAGGAGCACCCTCCTCTCTCACAGGCCTCTGAACACCCAGTTTACAGCCTGAGGGGTCAGGGCTGCTCTGGGCAGAGGGTGTAAATGCTCTATTGTTAACAGTTTCTGGGCAATGGCATGGAAGGCTCTAGAATACACAGGTTTGGGTTACACTCATCCAGTGATGAACTGGTCCCAGCTGTCCTAACAAGGACAAGGGGCTTGGACACTCCCAGAGCACAGAAATCCTGTGAGCAGGGGGGGTTGGGAACTCCTAGACATTAAAAACCCCAAGAACATGGCTTTGGGCACTGTCAGTCCCCCAAAAACCCGTGAACAGGGAGGATTTGGCACACACAGACCTCCAAACGTTGTGGGAAAAGAGAGATTTAAGCACACCCAGATCCCCAAATTTCTGGGAGGGGGGGGCATTGGGCAATGTCAGCCTCCCAAAAACCGAGGAACAGGGGGGTTGGGCACCGCCAGACCACAAGAATCCTGAGAACAGCAGGTACTGAGCACTCCCAGAGCCCCAAAATCTTGGTCAAAGGGGTATTTGGGCACTACCAGACCACACCCCCAAATGCAGAGAAGCTCCAGGCCCCCAAGAGTCCTGGAAAAGAAGGTTTTGGGTACAACCAAAACTGCCGGGAAAAGGGGGATTGGGTGATGCCAAGATTTTGCCCCAAAAGGCACGAACAAAAGAAACTGCTTAGAGACAAAAATTGTAGCCTTTAAGCAGGAGGTACTTTATTACGCGGGCCTCCGGAGTGCCCGGGGAACAGTCAGGTCATCCTGGAAAAACTGCTCCGCCTTATCAATAAAGGAACAGGTTTATATATGATTTTTACAAGTGATTACAACATATCTGCATGTATATTCATAGAATTGCAACATACATTATCAATATTCATAACAGGTGGAGTTTAGGCGGAGTTAGAGGTGTGGTCTTCAATTTGGGGAGAATCTGGGATGGGAGATCCGGCCTTCATCCATCGGAATACCCCTGCCCACTCTGCATACTCATCTTGAACTTTGTGAACTTTCTTACTTTGGCTGACTTCTTAGTGTATCTGGCAGAGGTTTCTGATGATTTTGCAGGGATACCCAGATCTTGGCTCATCTTCCTTCTTTATCAGGGAGTTCTTCTAAGTACATGAGTTTCTGTTCTGCTGTACCAGTATGTTCTGCATACTTTAATGAATCATCATTCCTGATTATTTCTAAAACTAAGTTTTTCTGCTCTTGCTTATACTTATATTCTGAATTTAACTCTCTACTGTTCATATAGTTATATTTGCTTTCTGGGCCTTGTCTGGCTTCATGGGCACCCTCAACCCCACATCTCCCTCTTGTTTTGGGCAACTCTGAGCTCCGGGACAACTTGATCCTCTGTTTGAGGTTCCCCTGAGCTTTGGGAGCCCTGGCTGGGCGTTTTTGGGTTGCCCTGAGCTTTGGGAGCCCTGGATGGGCATTTCTGGTGGGCCCTGAGCTCCCCCCTCCCCCGCAGCCCACGGACCCCCCC
>NW_020923045.1:0-6909 GCF_003984885.1 Neopelma chrysocephalum
AGGCTGTCCTACGGTGTCCATGCCCTGCCCCTTTCCCTGCAGGCTGTCGGCATCCCCCCGGCTGCCCCACCTGGCTGGCACCTTCCTGCACTGACATCTCTGCATCCTCCCTGGCTCTTCCTGCACACACAAAGCCTTGGGCTCATCCAGAGTCCTTCTTTGTGACATATTGCACCACAACACTGACCTCAGATGGAAAGTTCTTACTTCTTGTCACCAGTCTAGGCCACCCCAGCTGCCCTTGGTGGCACTAGTTCTTTCTTAGGCTGTTTTCTGCCACTAAGAAAAGCTCCACCAGCTCTGACACCCCCCTTCCAGACCTCTCAGGCTATTCCTCTACTGTCCTCAATCTTCACACCACTGACCCCTGAGTCCTCAGCCTCTATATATGAGTCATGTGCTTGAGGCCTCAGATTCCTTCCTGGGAGATCTCTGAGACCTCTCCAATGTTTTTGAAGATGACAATAGAGTGCTCTTATCCCAGGAAACACAGAGTGATCCTTTTTTCCAAGGGTTGTCTTGGCAGAATGAGGCACAATATCTTTAAACTTTCTGGGACAAGGGAGCTCTGAGCTCTGGGTACAGAGGGAGCTCCAAGTGCCAACCACTGGAGTGGGAGCTACAAATCCTCAGGGCTTGTGTTCTTTGGAGGGCCAGACACTGGTGAGAGTGGGGTGTGTGTGCATATGTAAGGACTTGAAGGGCACAATGAACGGTCTCCAAACACTGTCAAAGAAAGAAAATCCCATAAGATTCCACAAGACATAAGCACTGGTGGCAAACAGGAAGGCATTTAATTCCAAGGCCTAAATGGAGGTGTAGCTTTGGAAGAAGCCCCCAGGACAGAATTGCACTGTGCAGACTGGGGGAAAGAGCAGACAGCCCCAACAGGAAGCCAGGGCTGGTAAGGCAGGTCTGGGGAACCCATCCAGGCAAAGATTCCCACCTGCAGACTGGAAGCACACCAGGCAAAACTCCCACCATGGCAAGTTGTGCGAAAGGAAGCAAGTCCTTGTACATGTGCCAGCCCAAGCTGTGGGAACAGCATGTTGCCTGCTCAGTTGGTGCTAAGAAAAAATCCAGGAGCTGTTAATTAGGGTGAGATAAGGAAAGGGTTTAATCGTGCCAAGGCAATTGATGGTATACGACACGCGCAGGCTGTGCCTGAGATGTTACATTTATAACCATATCTGTCCAATCCCAAGTGTGTCCAACCCGTAATTTTGACCTGGTCCACCCCCTGGCCCATCCTCTGAATTGGGTCTGGGGTGCATTTTGGGACCCTCTCTTCATCATCCTTCATCATCTTCGGGGTACAGAGAGCAGAGTCACCCAGTTCTTTGACTCTGTCCTGCGGTTTAGGCCAAGATACAAGCGTTCCCCAAACAGAACAGGCCTTGCCTTGACAAGAGACAAAACATCTTCTACTGGATACGGGGATAGGGCTGATATGGGGAGTATGGAATGGGGTAAGAGGGTTAAGGAATGTATAAACTATGGGGTGCTACGGGGAAGAGGGAGAAAGGGTTGCTTCTAAAATCTACTTCTATTACCTATAAAACTTATAAGGTAGAAAAATAGGAAAACCATTAGGGGCTTAAGGCATCAACGTGGTGAGGCGAGCTTTTTTCCCAGCAATGGCAGTGCACAGGAGAGAGACCTTTGCTTGGAGCCGAAGGGCTGAGAGAGGTGAGAGGAGACCCTCCCTTGTGTGGAATGGAAAGAGATCCAGCTCCAACTTCAGCTCGGACTGCTGCATGGAAGAAGAGAGACTGCTGCCCTGAGGGTGGAAAGGATCTTTCCTTTTTCCCTTCTGGACTTTTCTTGGAGGGAGAAGAGATTTGATCCATTGTAAATCCTGGTTGATCACAGGAGAGAGAGTTAGGATTGTGTCTAGAATGTATTCGAATATTTCTTTGTGTCCTAATTGGAATAGAATTCCCTTCCCCCCATCTTGAGTCTTGTGTTGTGTCTGGAAAAGCCCTCTCCCACTGGGGTGAGTTGTGGGAGAGGGCTTGGACTAAAGAATTGGATGTTTAGGGGTCTCAAGCCACCCCAGGGGGCTATTCCGGAACGGATAGGATCGGCCGGAATGGGTAGGATAACAAACTGGCCCAAAGCACATGGGTTGGTCTGCACTGTGCTGCTGTGGGGTGTTGGTTCTTTGGTCACCAGGGGCTGTTCCGGAATGGAGAGGATAGTCCGTGACATCACAAAGGGGCCCATGGCACACAGGTGGGGCTTCACTTTGGGGTTGTAGGACGTTGGTTCTTTGGTTGCCAGGGGCTATTCCGGAATGGAGAGGATAGGCCGTGACATCACCAAGGGGTCCATGACACATGGGTGGGGCTGCATTTCAGGGTGGTGAGGCGTTGGCTCTTTGATTGCCAGGGGCTATTCCGGAATGGAGAGGATAGGCCATGACATCACAAAGGAGCCTTTGGCACACGGATGGGGTTGAACTGTCCCATGGTGGGTGCTTGGTTCTTTGGTTTCCGGGGGTGTGGTGGGGAAAAAAGGTGCTTTTTCCCCCTGGAGTTCAAAAAATGGGAACCCCCGAGGGGGTGGTGTCTCTCCTGATGTTGACCTAATCAGCGCCCCTGCAAAATTCAAACCTATCACAGCAGAGCGGAAAAGAAGGGGGATGAGGTAGTTGGAGAAGAAGTGGCCATGTTCTGAGAGCACGAGGGGAGAAGGGGCAGGAGCCCCGCTGGGGACCACGCCCCCTCAGCCCCCCGGCTGGGGTCCTAGAAACTCGGAAACAGTGTTCAACTGGACCCAGGTCTGGGACTGAAAAAGCTGGGAGTTCTTCTCCACTGGGAGCGGGCAGCAGAAGACAGAAAGGCGGCAGCAGTGAAGCCAGGTAAAACCTGGAATGCGAATTTAGTAGAGCAATACAGGAATTAGAGAGTTAAATACAAAATGCAGGGTTTAAGGAAAAGCATAGAAAACTTAGTATTAAGAAACAGCGGAGATAATAAATTCACTAGAGTACAGGACACTCTGACATGAAAGAACATAAAGCATGGACAGAAAGAACTAAAAATGCTAGCATACACAAAAAAGGACATATAGAAGAGAAACAAAGGGAGATAAGAAAAGGGACGAGCCAAGAAATCAGGTACTCTTGCCAGACACTGGAAATCCCTGCCAAATGCCCAAGGAAGTTATCCAAATTAGGGAAGGTTCAAAAGTTTATGAAGATGATGATGAAAAGACATTGAGTTCGTGAAGATGAAGAACAGGAACGACCCCTGAAATTCTCCCCAAATTGGAGACCACACCTCTAACTCCGCCTCAACTCCGCCTGTTATGAATATTAAAAGTAGATGTTGCAATATAATGAATATTCATAATATGTGATGCAATTGCTTGACAAAAAGTGTATAAAAGGCTCAATTGTAAGTTACTCGAGCAGAGCAGTTTGTCCAGGGTGACCTGGGCTGCTCCCCGGCCGTAAATAAATAAATACCTCCTGCTTATAGACTGAAAATTCGTCTCTGAGCAGTTTCTCCGCGCCTTCTTTGGGGCACAAATTGGCATCAACTGCTCGTGTGTGAACAGTTCAAAAGGTTTAGTTAAATCTGGTAATCCTAGTGCTGGAGCTGACATCAAGGACTGTTTCAGTTGTTTAAACACATCTCTGGTCTCCTCTGTCCACGTTACAACTCCCTCTTTGGCCGTTTTCAGGGCCAAATTGTTGGACTGTTCTTAAAGCCTTGTGGAAGGACTCTCCGGGTTAGTTGTGTTTTCCTCCCTGTCTCAGGATTTTCCCACTCAAAGGCAAAAAGCTCTTGGCTGTCTTTGTGTACAGGAATGCAGAAAAAGGCATCTTTAAGATCAAGTAGAGTGAACCATCCGAAATCTTCTGTCAAAGTGGTTAACAGTGTATAGGGTTGGTTACCACCAGGTAGATGCCCTCAGTTATTTTATTGATGGCCCTAAGATCTTGGACCAGCCGATAGCTTTTGCCATCAGCCTTTTTCACCGGTAGGATGGGGGTATTAAATCTGGATTTAGTATCTGGAATTATAACTTTTTTTTCTCCCCCCTTGCAGAATTTATTTTCAGCTTCTAATTTTTCTAATAAATCTCTACCCAGTAAAGGCCTAGGAGAATTTGGCATGCAAAGAAATCGGTGAGTTACCTAGTGCTTGCCCAATTTGAATTTCAAAGGTTTAAAAAAATAGCCTTGTTTCACTTACCCCAGTTTATCGCCTTTGGAACCCCACGCCGGAATCCATAAATTACCCTGTCTTGATAATGTTTCAATGCTTCCAGATTTGCTGGTACGTTAGTATCCCATTTGGGATCGTCAGGGGGGGAAGATGTCCTTAATATCTTCCCCTGGAAACTGCCCAGAAGTTTTTAACATTTCAATTGCATTTCAAGCAGCCCTTTTTACCATCTCCTTCTCTGTTTGATCTAATAAAGTATCCATCATAACTTCCAGGTCATACCAGTCAGGGTTCTGAGTTTTGATTGCTCTCTGGACACAGTTTGCTGCTCTCTCTGGGTTATCTCTATATGCCCCTACAGAATCCTTCCATCGCTGTAACTCAACCAGTGAGAAAGGAACTTAAATAAAACTTTAAATAAAATTTGTGGGACAGGAACGGCCTTAACTCAACTTTTCTTTTTCCCTTTTCCTAAAGCCATTTCTGATTTTTCTGTCTCTTTTGAGCCTTCGTTTTTCTTATCTCCCCCTCCCAATCCAGGGCGTGTTATTAGAAACAAAAACAACTCTGCATACCAGATTTCTTCCCATTTCTGTTCTACATTAAAAAGCGAAATTAATTGCAACACTGTGTCTAGTTCAAAAGAACCACATTCCAGCCAAGTCACTCCTCTCATTTGTCCAAACAGAGGCCAAGCATCCACAGACAGCCTACAAAGTTCTTCCTTTTTTAAAGTTGTCTCAGAACCAGTCAAAGTTTTCCAGTGTTTCAAAACCAAACTCAGGGGGAGATTCCTTAGGAATCTTAAACTTTGAATCCACACAACCCATGATTGCAAAACACAAACAAAACACACGCTAGGATTCAAACTCGTTACCTTAGGATTACAAAGGTGTTACTGTAACCTCTCAACTACCAGGCCTGCCTTGACAAGAGACTAAACATTTCTACTGAATTCAGGGATAGAATTGATATAGGGAGCATGGAATGGAGTGAGAGGGTTGAGGAATGTGTAAACTACTTGTGCTAAAGGGTGAGTGTATTAGGGAGGAGGTGGAGGTTCGAGGATATACTGAAGCTTGAAACCATGACACCGTTGAAAGCTTAATAAAAACCAAGATTTATTACCAAGAGAGTGGCCAACAAAACAAACAAACTCAGAAGGGAGGAAGCAGGAAAGAAAATAAGCCCCAGTTACCCAGCTGTTGCCCATAAAGTTATCTTACCGATCTAGCGTGCCTATAATTACCCATAGCAGAAGCGGCATCCTTGGAGAGTCAGTAAGTTCACAAAACTGGCAGGTGTCCCCGCCGAAAGGCAACGTTGTCCTTGATGTGAAGTTAACTCCCCTCCAAGAAAGCACTATCTACTTTTATACAATTAACTGAGTGACCACAACCTCCCAGGTGTGGCCAGCACAGCCCAGCCAGAGGCCCTCAGTCCCACCTCCCGGTTATGTAAGTGCATCTCTTCTGCGCATGCGTGAGGACTTTGGAAATCCCCTCACGCAGGCGCAGTATGTTTTGGGGGCCTTTCTTAATTGAGTCTGGGGGCGAGCCTTCCTCCCCTCCTCATCGGAATCTCATTCAAATGCCCTTGGCGGACAACTGGCCAATCACAGAATACCAATTAAAACAGTTTATACAAGAAGCTCTCTTCAAGGACAACTTTCCCCTTTATCAGTGCTTGTTTTCCCATAACTTGGCAGGGAAAGAGCAAAGCTTTCACAAGTGGCAGGGCCAAACACAGACCAAAAGTATCAGCATAAATTCATCCTGGTACACATGGCAACCACCATACATTCCCATTGCTATGATCGGTTACCATGGCAACCATCATACATTCCCATTGCTATGGTCAGTTACCATGGCAACCATCATACATTCCGGTTGCTACAGTCAGGTACCATGGCAACAATTACACATTTCCCTTGCTACGGTCAGTTACCATGGCAACCATCAGACATTCCCATTAATGCAGTCGGTTACTATAGCAACTATAATACTACCCACTGGTACAGTGAGTTACTATGGCAACCATCATACAGTCTCATTGTTACGGTCGGTTACCATGGCAACAATCGTACATTCCCAGTGCTACAGTCAGTTACCATGGCAACCATCATACATTCCCATTGCTACCGTCAGATACTGTAGCAACCAGCATAATTCCCACTGCTGCAGTCAGTTACCATGGCAACCAGCATACATTTCTGTTACTACGGTCGGTTACCATGGCAACCATCATAGAGTTGCATTGCTATGATCAGTTATCATGGCAACCATCATCGACTCGCGTTGCTTCAGTCAGTTACCATGGCAACCACAATACATTCCCATTGCTACAGTCAGTTACCATGGCAATCATCATACATTGTGATTGCTATGGTCGGTTACCATGGAAACCAGCATACATTCCTGTTTCTATGGACAGTTACAATGGCAACCATCATACGTTCCCATTGCTACAGTTTGTTACCATGGCAAACATTATACAGTCCCATTGCTATGGTCGGTTATCATGGCAACCACCATACATTCCTAGTTCTATGGTCAGTTACTATGGCAACCTCTTGGTTCCTCTTGGAGACATGCACATGACTTGGGGCTGCAGTTCCTCCTGCCTGTGCCCCACACGCAGGGCATTGGGACCTGTCTGGCTGCAGCCCCTCAGCGGGGGCACCAGGGCTAAGAACAGACTTGCAGTGGGGAAAGCTGCTCTGAAAGCCCCG
>NW_020923046.1:0-10273 GCF_003984885.1 Neopelma chrysocephalum
TGTCCTGGTTAGAACGGCTGGGACCAATTCATCCCTGGATGGGTGTAACCCAAAACTGTGTATTCTATAGCCTCCATGCCATTTCCCAAAAACTGCTGTCAGTAGAGGCCTGCAAGGTGGGAAGATGTTCCTGTACCCTTTTATGGAATTCCCCGCTCTGATATCCTTATATGGAATTCCCCGCTCTGATAAGAGGGACTGAGCATCCACATGCCCTTTTATGGAATTCCCTACTCTGAGGGAGGGACTGAGCACTCCCGCCTGAACTGGAGAGTATATAACTGGGAGTTTCAGAGCCTTGGGGCTCTCTCTCGTGGGACCCAGAGGAAGACAGCAGACCACCGCTGCTCCCAACCAGGCTGAGACCACCACCCTCGACTGGACTGCAATCACCACTTCTGACCAGACTGCAGCAGCTCTCCCACCAGCAGGTTTATTCCCTCTCCCTTTGCTTTGGACTCGGGGGGTGGGCCAAGGTACACCACTTTTGTTCATACCCCAGGGTGCTGGGTTTGTACATTTGGGTTTTGTGGGTTAAAACCAATTGTCTGTCTGTATACTTGCACTTATTGCATTATTTTAATAAATTGTTATTCTGACTTATAAATCTCTCTTTTGAATTGAGTTCATTTTGCCTTGCTGGTTAACTTTTAAACCAGCACACCCTGCTGGGCCCCTGTCCATCCCCATCAGGTCCCTGCCCATCCCCCCCGGGTTGAGCTCCCCCCAGGAAGTGCCGTGGAGCTGAAGCTGCTGCCATCCCCCCCCTGCAGCCGCTGCCCCAGCCAAGGGAGCAGCAAAGGCAGGGCCAGGAGCAGAGGCAGCAGCAGGGGAGCCCTGGGGGGGCCGGGAAGCTCTTGTGTGGGGCAGGAAAGAGGCGCTGGGCACGAGGCCGGGGCTGTGCTGAGCAGGCCCAGCCCTCACATCCCCCCAGCCAACGCCGGCTGCCCGGGGGGCTTGGGAGGGACTCCCAGCCCGTGTGCCCCACACTCAGCTGGCAGGGAGAGAACCAAGGGACAGGGCCACGGGCAGGGCCACGGGTGAGGGACAGGCAGGGCCATTGCAGGGCCACGGTGAGGGCACAGCCTGTGGCAGCAGAGCTGCCCAGGGCCGGGGGCAGCCGGGGGTGTTGGGACCAGCCAGTGCTGGGGCCGAGCAGAGCAAGAGGCCTCTTGCAGAGCCCTGGAGCAGCCTCCCACTTGCCAGCCCTGCCCTGGTGGGGTGATACTGTCCCCTCCCTGCAGGACACTCCCCTGAAATTTTCAAGGGGGCCTTTTGTGCATATTGCCGGTTGCTGATTCCTGCTGGGGACACTTGCCTTGATCCTTGGAGAGTGGGGGAGGCTGGAGAGAGGGGGGAGCTGCAAGAGCCCTGAGAACCTGGAGAGGGGGGAGCTCGGGCCCCCTGTGCCGAGCCAGCAGTCGGGGCTGTGCTGTTGGTGCCAAATTGCCCCTGGTCAGGCTGAATCCAGAGCCCGCCCACGTGTCAGGGGGCCCGATCCACTCCCTGCTCTCGTTGCCCTGGGGCAGCCTCTGGTGTTCCCCCACCTGTGGGGCTGTTTGGTTGCTTTGGGCACAGCCGGCCCTTGTGCAGGGCTGTGCCCTTGGGGGCTCTTAGGGGTTGTCGGGAGGTGTTTTTTGGGGGTGCCGGGCTGGGTTGGTGGCAGAGCCCCGGCGGTGGGTGGGGGGATGCGGGTCCCCCCCCACGGTGGGGGTTGGTGTTGCTGGGTCAGGCCCCGCCGGCTCCATTGTCAGCCCGGTGCCGGCGGGGGGGACACAGCGGTTTTGGGGCCCCCCCAGGAGTGCCGGGGGTGGGTGTGGAGCCCGGGAGCTGCCGAGGGTGGAGGGCAAAGCAGGGCAATGCCAGAGCTGGGGGACCCCCAGCAGCCTGGGGGGGGAGCACGGAGAGGGAGGAGCCCCGGGACCCCCAGGAGCCTGAAATGGGGGGCGTGGAGAAGGGGAAGCCTGGAGAGTGGGGACCCCTGGGATCCCCAGGAAACAGAGTGGAGAACCTGGAGAGGGGGAATGTCTGGGAACGCAGCACCCGGAAGGCGAGAGTCAGAGGAGAAGGGACCCTTGGGACCCCCAACACTCCCAGCATCCCTAAGTGGGACCCCCAGCATCCCAGACATGGGAGAGCCTTCGAACCCCACAGAGGAGAGACCAGAGAGGGGGAATTCCTGCGAGAGTTTTTTTGGGCTAAATGTTCATAGTTTGGAGTATTTTTTGGCTGAACCTTAACTTTTTGAAGATTGGAGGCAGTTCATCTTGCCATTTCTGAGGGCTTTTTGCCTGAATCTGGGTGGTCTGGGTTTTTCTGGGCTCAATCTTGGTGTTTTGGAGGTTTTTATGGTCACAGGATGCCCGGTGAGTTCTAGAGATGGACTTGGGCAGGAGGAACCCCCAAGCCAACACGCTCAGCCCTTGTTTTCCCCCCATCAGGATTTGTCCTTCCCAAAACTTGGTCGGATGGAGGAGGAGGCTGCGAGGAAGAGGAAGATGCCTTGGGCCCCCCAGGCAGGTGAGGAGGAAGTCAGTGGCCCTTTGGGCGGGTGTTGTGCTGGCTCTGGCAGCCCAGCATGGCCCCCGGCTGCAGGACAACCCCGCTGCCGCCGCCGTCCTGCCGGGGCCGGAGTTGGGGGGATGTCCTTGGCCTTCCCTGTGGGCCGGAGGCAAATCCCCTCCCTGTCCTTCTTGCTTCCTGCCCCAGGCCCCGAGCTCAGGATGGAGAGCCCAGAGGACAAATCCCCCCGGCAGAGCCTGGTGGGAGAGGCCGTTTTGAAGGGCTCCACGGCACAGGAAGGCAGCTGGGAGGAAAAGACCCAGAGATCCTCCCGCAGGAGGGGCTCCAAAGCCAGCCCAGGGTGCTCTGAGGAGGAAAGAGCCAACCTGTGCCGGGAAGGCGGCTGGAGGTTGAGGGGGAACTCCGACATGGTGGTCCCTGAGCAGCCTCCCAGCAGGCAGAAGCCTTTCAGGTGCTTGGAATGTGGGAAGAGCTTCAGCCAGAGCACCAACCTGCTCCGACACCAGCACATCCACACTGGGGAACGTCCATACACATGTGGGGAATGTGGGAAGAGCTTCAGGCAGAGCTCCAGCCTGATCCGACACCAGATGATCCACACTGGGGAGCGACCCTACACGTGTGAGGAATGTTGGAAGAGCTACAGCCAGAGCTCCAGCCTGATCCGACACCAGCACATCCACACTGGAGAACAGCGCTATGTGTGTTTGAAATGTGGGAAGAGCTTCAACTGCAGGTCCAGCCTTATCACCCACCAGGGCATCCACACCGGGGAACAGCTCTACAATTGCTTGGAATGTGGGAAGAGCTTCAGGCAGAACTCCCACCTGATCCGCCACCAACGCATCCACACTGGGGAACGACTCTACAAGTGCTTGGAATGTGGGAAGAGGTTTCAGACCAGCGGGAATCTCCTCCTGCACCAGCGGACGCACACGGATGAGAGGCCCTTCCGCTGCACCGACTGCGGGAAGGGCTTCAACCGGAACTCCAACCTCATACCCACCAGCGCATCCACACCGGGGAGAGGCCCTACAAGTGTGGGGAGTGTGGGAAGAGCTTCACCCAGAGGTGTAACTTGGCCTCACATGAATGGACTCACCGGTAGGGGAAACCCTACCAGTGCCTGGACTGTGGGAAGAGCTTTGGCTGCTGCTTCTACCTCGAATGAAGCCCCTGATGGTGAGGCAACCCCTGGAGTCCAGTGACTGTCAGTCCATCCCTTTTGACCACAAAGGGCCAGTCCCGTTTCCCTGGGGCAGGTTCTTCCAACAGAACCCTTCTTGTGGGGTATGTGGAGATTCCTGCCTTGGCTGGGGACCCCCCAAGGTCACTGCTGGAGGTTGAGAGCAGAGATCTCCCCACCAGCGTTGGTCTGGGGGAGTTCCATCCATCTCTAATTAAGAATTATTGCTGTTGTGCCAACTTGAATAGAATTGCTTCAACAATTGCTTTAGTGTAGAGGCCTGTCCTATCTTATTCTGTACTCCTGGTAGTTTTAGTTTCTATTGTGCAGTAAATAATTCTGATGAAGATCTTTTGTCTGTTCTTTTGTAACCGTAAATAATTCATTTGTATCAATAGATCTGATTTGCCATCATTAAAAGGTGGGGACAAAAGTGGTTCAGTCACACCTCTGTAATTCCTCTAAACTGAAAGTGTTGTCATAATCCAAGGCTGAGATTGGATCCATCAGCCCCCAGCACCCCTCAGGAAGTTGGGAGTTCAGGTGGGCCAGCCCCCTTTCCCAATCCCCCTGTGCCCAAAGACCCCCATGGGACCGTCAGACCCACCAGACCACCCCCCCTTTTCCACCCTTCTCCCTGTTCCTCCCACTTTCCCATTTTCCCCTCAATCCTCAATTTCCCCTGATCAGTTTTGGGGTCCCAACCTCTGTTTTTTCCCCATCTCCCACCCCTTCCACATCATCTCCCCCCTCCCCAGCCCCCTCATGCTCAGTTTGTGGGTCCCACCCTCCCCTTTCCCCACTGTTCTGACCTCTCCCACCCATTTCCCATCATCCTCCAATCCTCAGAGCTCCACCCCCTCCACTTTCAGGGGTCCCACTCCCCTCCCACTCAGTTTGGGGTCCCACCACCCCTTTTCTTCCCTCTGACCCCCCTTTTCCCACCGACCGCCCCCTTCCCACCCCCCACTCACCCGAGAGCTCCTCACCCGCAGCTGGGGGTCTCCCAGCACCACCAGTGCCCAGAGATGTCCCCTCAGAAAAGGGGTTGGTTGGGGTCCTGGGTGGGCTTTGAGTGTGTTTGGGGGTCCTTGAGGGGCTGTGGGGAGATTCTAGGGAGGTCCCAGCACCTTTTGGTGTGAACTGGGTGCTTTATTGAGGGGCAGGTGCCCTCCCAAAGCTCCCCCAGAGGGGGTTGACACAGAGGGACACAGGGGGGTCCCCATTCCCGATCCATCCCAGAGCCGGTTCTGCCCCCCCCAAACCCGGCTCCACCCCTCGGGATTCCCCCCAAGCCCCTCCCCCAGTGCCCCCCAATAACCAGGACTGGGGAGAACTGGGAAGCTTTACTGGGATCACTGGGAGCAGCTGGGTTGTGTCAGAATAAAAGCAGGGGCGGGGGGAACACACGACCCCCCCAAAATCCTCGTGTGCCTGGGGAGGGACTGCGGCCGCCGCCGGCTCAGGAGCTCTGTGGGGAGAGAAAAGGGGGTGACACCGGGGTGGGGGGTCCCCGGGGGGGCACAGACGCTCTGGGGGGGACACACGACCCCCTGGGACCCCCCTCACCTTCTGGCGCAGGTAGAAGCCGAGCCCCAGCGCCAGGGAGACGAAGGCCAAGAGGAAGCCCCCAGCCCCTCCTTCGGAGCAATTCCTGAGGCTGATGAAGCCCAGCAGGGCCGGGGCCGCCGGCGGTGTCCGATCCCGGCAGGAAGCGGGGAGGGCCCAGCGGTGTCTAATAGAGATAAATCAAGGCAGATCTCTCTCTTTCTTTTACCCCCTGGGCAGTGACCATCAAGAGGTGTCCCTGCTTCACAGCAGAAGCTCCACACATTTCAGGAAGTCTGTGGAAGAATCTGCTCTATGAAAGGTGGCCCTGGGCTTTTATACTTATCCAGTGATGGATCTCCAGTCACATATTGCCAGGCCAGTGAGCAGCTGATCTGTCAAACTCTGCTTCCAAAAGCAGGATGTGTGTTGGAAGGTTGGGGAACCAGGCTGGGTTTGGCACAATTCAACACTAAACCAACCCCTTGGCACCAGCAGTAACTCCCCACAGAGAGCTTGCAGTGCTTGCATTCTCCCATCAGATTCTTTTCCAGGTAGAACATCCTGCTACAAGGGGTCTGTTACCACCCACCCCAGAAAGGAGGGGGTAACCCAGGTTCTTATTAATAAATCCCTTGGGGTGGATTAGAGTGAAATGACACAGAATAATTGGTGTTTGAAAACATAAATATGTAGGGTTTATTTTAGAACACTTTTGTTTCAAAGGTAAACAGGTATGTTGCCATTTTGGGTGTTATCATCTCTATCTCTCATCTACAGCAATGTGGCATAAAGAGAACCTTTAGGGAAAATGCATAAGGGAGAGAAAGGAAAGACAGGATAAGGGTGAGGGAGAGTAAAGGAAAGAAAAGCTGAGAGTGGAAAGATGTCTATAGTCACCACCCACAGGGTCCAGTGATGGAACTTGGTAGTTGCAGCTTCCATGTCTGTGAGTTGAAGTGGTGGCCTTGATCCGTTGGGGGTGAGGGAGGGAAGCCCCCACACTCCAAGAAGTTCTGAGTTATTATATCCATGGATGGTGTCCCGGGCCATGCCACGAACCCCCAACATCTCCTGGGCCTGCCCAGAGTTCCCGTGAGGGGCCTGGGAAAAGGGTTTTTCCTGCCTTTCAGGATTGGCGGGGGGGGATGGGCTTTGATGGGCCATCAGAGGTACAATGCAAAAGTCCTGCAGAAGCCTGCAAGAGTCCCTTGGCAATCCTAGAATGCATAAATCATGAACCATTTCAGTCTCTGACACCACCCTGTGATTTATGCATTCAATAATTTCTCTTTTGTTGTTCACTGTGAATCTTCTTTGTGGGCGGTGCCTTTTGTGTAGTGGACAGAAGGAGAGAAGAGTAAAGAAAAGGAAGAGAGAGCACAAATCTTTTCCCAGTGCAATGCAATTCCCCAAAAAAACCAAACCTTATAGTAAAATAGTAAGCATATGGGACATAACAGGATCCCAATAGCTAAAATCAAATTTCCTAACATTAACAAAGGTACAAACATAAGGATTTAATACTGACACAAATCTAATTTTCATTAGCCACTGTCTCCATCCCATGAGTAGTATTGTTCTATAATAATGTGTCTTGAAATTGGACCTGAAATTACACATCAGTTTTATGCAAATACATTGAGTTACTTGGGAGCTGGTACAAGGCTTTCTTATATTCTCTCCAGGTAACACTTTCTTTTGTTTTGTCTAGATTTAGTTTCATTTCTTCATATTTTGAGACATTTAGCCAAATATAAAATTTGATGCCTTCTGAGGCAGAGGATTAATGCATCTAATACATATTTGTATGATTCCGAATATGCATAAATTCTTGTACCAACTCTTAGGCTAAATTTGGTGGAGTTTCTTGGTTCTCAATTGATTGAGACAGAATTACACATATCTAAAAGCTTCTCCCAAACCAGCTTGTTTTTCAATGAAAAGACAAACTTGGCAAAAAATTAAACTAGCAATACATGAAATGGCTTGTCTTACACAATCTTACCAATGAGTTACTCATGATAAAAACACAAATAACTCAATTATTAATAAGCTGATAATACAAGCAATTTTGGGAGTAGAGGAGACAGAAACACAATGTTTGTGGTAAACTTTTACATATTGCAAAACTCCTGAGACAGAAATACACACAGACGTGCATATCACAAAGTTATTAAGATAAAAACACAAACACATGCAAACAATCAGCGCTGCAAAGAACAGTAGAACTCTCCAGTCCTGTTACCACTTCGTTTTCTCATGGGATACTTGTAAACTGACAACTGAAGCAGTTGTGGGGGCAGTTCTCTCTTCTGCCCATTGCAGCAATTGAAAGCTTTATCGCTCTCACACAGTTTGATCTCATCTGCTGGCAGGTTCCTGCAAAGAAAGGAAATCTGGCCCACTATGGACCCATTATTAAAAAGAAGGAATTATCTGTTTATCCAACTCCTTTTCTTATCTGGCATGATGCCACTAGGGCAGCAATAATGGAGAAGTCTGTAACATGTTTTTTCCAAAAAGCAAATAAATCCAGAGCCTGCTGGAGCTCCTTTTTACTCCTCAGCATCTTTATTTGCTGTAGGGTGGCCAAGGTGTCAGAGGGAATACACACGGCTACTTTTTCTGTTGGAATTTGAAGTCAATGTGTCAAACTGTGGGGTTTATTAATTGAGACAGGGAAGTAGATATGTTTCTGAATCTTAGTTCTTTCTCTGTGTCCATTCAATCCCACACACCTCAAGCTTTGCACTCACACAATATATTGGGAGTGTTTTAAGGTGGCTTTTAATTGAGCCAAAGAGGAAGAAAAAAATTAGTTTGAATCTTGCACCAGAGCCAAAAAGACATGTGCCTCGACTTCATTGAAATGCATCTACTCTAACAGGCTTATCTAAACTAATCATTCAAATTAGCTGCAAGAAGATACATTCAAGGAAGCTCCTTTGAGGGGGGTGTGGGGGGGACAAAGCATCCACAAAAAAGAACAAACACCAAAAAAAGCCCAACCTAACACCCAACTTATTATGTCTTTATATATTTTATAAAAAATTATCACTGTAGTAAAAGCTGTAGAAACTGCATTCTTACATTTCTGAAGCTATCTTACACTATACACAGTGCACTGATCTATAAACCATATCTGAAAGGGGACCCTCCTCTGTTTATTTTCTTTTATTTACCCCAGAACATTACAGTGGGTTTTCCCTGCGCCCCCTTCCCAAACTGTGCTCCCACCAGCCAGGCTGTTTGCTACTTCCCGGATCATTTCACCAACGTGCAATCGCCGCCATTCACTTTTCATGCCTGGCTCAGGGGCAGCGGCCTTGGAACAAAGCCTTGGAAATCTTTTATCCATACATGGGATGACTGGAACCGTCACTTACATCAGGGTTATCTCCACATACTGTCCTTATGTCGTCTGACATCTAATGCATGGTTTTTAAAACAATAGATTTAAAGGGGTTGCACTTTTTAAAGGTTCAAGGAACACTAAATTCAGCACTCACAGTTGAATAAATAACAATCCAATAAATATCGACAACAGAAAAGCATCTCTTTTAAGTCCTGAAAACCAGAAAAGGGACGTTCCACATGGGTGTCCTGTCATCCAGAACTAGAAGGGAAGAATTCAATAGAATAAAGAAGTCTATAAGTGTTCTGTTCAAGATCAAGGTGAGATTCTCTATCTTCTAACATTTCACTGACTTAGGAAGCAAGAATTTGGCACAGAATTAATACTGGAGAAAAATGAGACCAGTGAAACATCCTGAGCTCAGGAGAACTTGACTGTGCTGGGGAATCAGAGCTTTCACCCTGGGAAATGAACTGCTCTGAAACAGTGGGAAGAAACCAGGAACAAAGGCTGAGTTCAAATGCTCAAGAGTAAACAACTCCTTCTTCCCCAAAAGGTCTGAGCTACCCTTAACTCATCTCTAGACATCCATGGAAATAAAACAGCCTGACCTTGAACCCAAGTGTTGGTGGAGAGGCTCAGGAACACACGCAGACGATCAACGTGATCAGTTATGTCCAATTTATTATTTAAATGAGTTAACTTTTATACAGTTTAGTTTGTTTCGGGCACATGCTTACAACAAGGTGATTGCAAAGCTCAGTCTGTGCACGCGTTTCATGCTTTCAGTTCATTGGACTTGGTGCTTTGTCCACGAGATCTGACCTCATTCTTGGCATGCAAAGCCCTTCCTAATTGATCTGCCTTTAGGGGCTTTCTGAATTCTGCAGGTGTACCTTTATCTCTAGTTTCTCAAGGCTTTCTTACTATAAACATACTATTTTCTCGAACCTTATAACTAAACACACAGCTAACGAATATAAACATTGCATATTTTCACACAGCTTGTAAGTATAAATATTACACTGCTAAAGTCATGTCAAGCAAGGCCTACAAAATGCAGAGAAATTGTTCAGAGAAATCTCTTTACTCCGGCCACAAGGCACTGTCAAAATATTAGCAAATGCTATTGAATCACTTGAAAACTGCTCACTTGGTGAATGATTAAGTGCTACTAATCTCTTTTGCTCCCTTGTCTTTGGATCCAAATCCTTTGCGACCCGACCCTCTTGCATCCCAAGCCTCTGTGTAAATCATTCCCTTTCATCAAAAAATATATATTTTTCATGACTTGCACTTTAAATCTTTCTCCTTAGCTAAACTAGAAAAAAACTCCAATTAGATGTTGATGTCTTGAAGACTTGAAGACAATTAAAGGAAGAGAAAGAAATTGTTTTTCAGTGTTTTAATGAGCCCCAGGGTGTGTTTGGAGTTGCATCAGCTGTCAGTCCAAGATGGGCCATGTCAGAACTGGTGAGGTTGGGGGGTGAGAAGGAAGGCTGATCATCCAGGGTAAGTGTGGATCTCCTGAGGAGACATTCCACATCAAGATCACTTGGAGAACACCTCTATCACTTCTCCTCTGAACTAAAAAGTATCCATAATTGAATTAAAAAAATTACAAACTTTGAAGACTTGTTTTGAAATTGCCTTGAAGA
>NW_020923047.1:0-2258 GCF_003984885.1 Neopelma chrysocephalum
CCCTTTCCTGCCTTTTCCATCCCCACATTCCAGAAAAATCCCTCTGACTGGATCTTGAGCATCCTTTATCCCAGAATCCTGGAATGGTTTGGGTGGGAAGGGGCATTAAGGCTCATCCCATTCCATGTTCAGGGACACCTCCCGTTATCCCAGGTTGCTCCAACCTTTCCTTGGACACTTCCAGGGATCCAGGGGCAGCCACAGCTTCTCTGGGAATTCCAGCCCAGCCCCTCCCCACCCTCCCAGCCAGGAATCCCTTCCCAATCTCCCATCTCTCCCTGCCCTCTGGCAGTGGGATCCATTCCCTGTGTCCTGTCCCTCCAGCTCCTGATCCCGTGGGATTTGGCTGCAGAGGGAGCACAGGACCAGCCCGGCCCGGATCCCAAATCCTGGGGGTATTTATTCCCGGACAGCCACATTTATGGACCTTGGAGCATCTGGGATGGGCTGGGCTGGGAGCAAAACCCCCCCAAAATCCCAGATCCCACCGGGCAGGACATTGGGGTACCTTGCTACCGACTTGTATCCATCGTTAAACTGAATCCTGGGAAAAGCACCAGGGAGAGAGAAAGAGACGAGGCATTAAAATCCCATTAAAATTCCTGGAGCTGCCCCCTGGAAGGGAGGGAGCAGGGACACCCTTTCCCAGGACATGGATTTGAAGGAACCTTTTCCCAGTTTTCAGGCTCCCCAGGGGGCATCTATTTCATGGATTTGAAGAAACCTTTTCCCACTTTTCAGGCTCCCCAGGAGGCATCTATTCCATGGATTTGAAGGAACATTTTCCCGCTTTTCAGGCTCCCCCTATTCCATGGATTTGAAGGAACCTTTTCCTGCTTTTCAGGCTCCCCAGGGGGCATCTATTCCATGGATTTGAAGGAACCTTTTCCTGCTTTTCAGGTTCCCCCTACTCCATGGATTTGAAGGAACCTTTTCCCGCTTTTCAGGCTCCCCAGGGGGCATCTTTTCCATGGATTTGAAGGAACCTTTTCCCAGTTTTCAGGCTGTCCCTATTCCATGGATTTGAAGGAACCTTTTCCCGGTTTTCAGGCTCCGCAGGGGGCATCTATTCCATGGATTTGAAGGAACCTTTTCCCAGTTTTCAGGCTCCTCCTATTCCATGGATTTGAAGGGACCTTTTCCTGCTTTTCAGGCTCCCCAGGGGGCATCTATTCCATGGATTTAAAGGAACTTTTCCCTGCTTTTCAGGCCCCTCAGGGTGTGGGTTTTTCCCGAGCAGTTCATTCATTTATGGGCTCATTAAATATTTAACATAATTCAATTAAAGGCGGTGGAAGGGCCGAAAAAAGGGATGGGAAAGGGATGGGAAAGGGATGGGAAAAGGGATGGGAAAAGGGATGGGAAAAGGGATGGGAAAAGGGCTGAAAAAGGGTCGGGAAAAGGGTGACAAAGGGGTTGGAAAAGCTTGGCAGGGACTCTTTTCCAAGGATGGGAAGGACCCCGGACCTGCCCCTCCACATCCCTGAGACCCGGTACCAAATCCCACCTGGAGTTGGGAATTCCAGACTCCCCTCTTCTCCTTGGAATTCTGAGCTATCCCTACGAATTCCCTCGGACCACCGAGCCCAACCCTGCCCCACGTCTCCAGGTGCCACATCCAGAGGGTGTCATATCCCTCCGGGAATGTTGATTCCCTTCCCTGCCCCACATCCAGAGGGTGTCCCATCCCTCCGGGAATGTTGATTTCCTTCCCTGCCCCACATCCAGAGGGTGTCATATCCTGCTGGGAATGTTGATTCTCCCCCTGCCCCACATCCAGAGGGTGTCCCATCCCTCTGGGAATGTTGATTCTCTCCCTGCCCCACATCCAGAGGGTGTCATATCCCTCCGGGAATGTTGATTCCCTTCCCTGCCCCACATCCAGAGGGTGTCATATCCTGCTGGGAATGTTGATTTCCTTCCCTGCCCCACATCCAGAGGGTGTCCCATCCCGCTGGGAATGTTGATTCTCTCCCTGCCCCACATCCAGAGGGTGTCCCATCCCGCTGGGAATGTTGATTCCCCTCCTGCCCCACATCCTTGGGGTGTCATATCCCCCCGGGAATGTTGATTCCCTTCCCTGCCCCACATCCAGAGGGTGTCATATCCTGCTGGGAATGTTGATTCTCCCCCTGCCCCACATCCAGAGGGTGTTCCATCCTACCGGGAATGTTGATTCCTCCCTGCCCCACATCCAGAGGGTGTCCCATCCTACCGGGAATGTTGATTCCCTCCAGCCCCACATCCAGAGGGTGTCA
>NW_020923047.1:2358-2507 GCF_003984885.1 Neopelma chrysocephalum
GGGAATGTTGATTCTCCCCCTGCCCCACATCCAGAGGGTGTCCCATCCCTCTGGGAATGTTGATTCTCTCCCTGCCCCACATCCAGAGGGTGTCATATCCCTCCGGGAATGTTGATTCCCTTCCCTGCCCCACATCCAGAGGGTGTCAT
>NW_020923047.1:2517-6030 GCF_003984885.1 Neopelma chrysocephalum
CCTGCTGGGAATGTTGATTCTCCCCCTGCCCCACATCCAGAGGGTGTCCCATCCCTCTGGGAATGTTGATTCTCTCCCTGCCCCACATCCAGAGGGTGTCCCATCCCTCCAGGAATGTTGATTCCCCCCTGCCCCACATCCAGAGGGTGTCCCATCCCTCCGGGAATGTTGATTTCCTTCCCTGCCCCACATCCAGAGGGTGTCATATCCCCACCGGGAATGTTGATTCCCTTCCCTGCCCCACATCCGGAGGGTGTCATATCCCACCGGGAATGCTGATTTTCTTCCCTGCCCCACGTCCCCAAGCACCATATCCAGAGGGCTGTCCCATCCCACCGGGAATGTTGATTCCCCCTGTGCCCCGGCGGCGGTTCTGTGGTGGTTTGAAAAACCTTTTTCCCCTGGGGTAGTTTAATACTGGACCAATCAAAAGTTCACATGTAAGTGCCGAAAAGAATCTTCCCCCAAGCTCGAGGGGGAAGTCCTTGGCCCTCCCCCCAGGTCCTAGCCTAGCTAAGACTATGGGAGTAAAAAACTCCTCAGGACTTTTTTTTTTTCAGCCGGTTTTCTTCACCGTGGGAAGGAGGGGTGGAATTCCCAAATAATCCTCTGAGAAGCTCGGGCCTCGGGAGCCGGGATTCTCACGAAGTAGAAACAGGAGATAAAGACAAGATAAGAAACACCCAACAGTGCCAAAAGAAATTAATTTAGAAGAAACTGTAGCTTGAAAGTGAAAAAGACTTCCTCTCCTTTTCCTCCTGGACTCTTTTTGGAAGAAAGGAGAGACTTATGTAGTAGCAAGAGGACTTTTCTCTTTTTCTTCTTGGACTCTTGTTGAAGAAAAAGGAGAAATTTAATCTAATGTAAATATATTATTTCATTGTAGAAGTGATAGCTAAGTGTCACCTACGTGTATATATATATATATATATATATACTTACTTTGTAAGTATTTTCCCCTTCCCCCAATGCTGAGTAGTTGTGTTTTGTCTGAAAACCCTCTCACACTGGGGCAAATTCTGGGAGGGGGTGCTTGAACTTGGAAATTGGATTTCTGAAAGTTTTCAAACCGCCTCGGAGCGGGGACCCGCGGGGACAATTAGCGAGCGGGGACAATTAGCGACAGGAGCCGGACACGGCTCGGCGGCGCCGGGACACGGGAGAGGAGCCGCATCCATAATTTAGCGGGAGCCGCTCCCGCGGGAGCCGAGATGGGAACGGCCGGGGCTCGTCCCAACCCCCACAGCTCAGGGATGTGGCTCTGGAAGTGCCCACATTCCAAAAGCTCATCCCAAACCCCACAGGTCAGGGATGTGGCTCTGGAAGTGCCCAAACCCCTCCAGCTCATCCCAAATCCATCAGCTCAGGGATGTGGCTCTCCTTAAAATCCCTCTGGAAGTGCCCAAACCCCTCCGGCTCATCCCAAACCCCACAGCTCAGGGTCTGGCTGTCCCTAAACCCCCTCTGGAAGTGCCCAAACCCCTCCAGCTCATCCCAAACCCCACAGCTCAGGGATGTGGCTCTCCCTAAAACACCTCTGGAAGTGCCCACATCCCTCCAGCTCATCCCAAACTCCACAGATCAGGGATGTGGATCTCCCCAAACCCCTCTGGAAGTGCCCACACACCCGCAGCTCATCCCAAACCCCAAAGCTCAGGGATGTGGCTCTGCCCAAACCCCTCTGGAAGTGCCCACATCCCTCCAGCTCATCCCAAACCCCACAGATCAGGGATGGGGCTCTGGACATGCCCAAACCCCTCCAGCTCATCCCAAATTTGGCAACTCAGGGATGTGGCTCTGGAAGTGCCCACATCCCTCCAGCTCATCCCAAATTTGGCAACTCAGGGATGTGGCTCTGGAAGTGCCCACATCCCTCCAGCTCATCCCAAATTTGGCAACTCAGGGATGTGGCTCTCCCTAAACACCTCTGGAAGTTCCCACATTCCAAAAGCTCATCGCAAACCCCAAAGCTCAGGGATATGGCTCTGGAAGTGCCCAAACCCCTCCAGCTCATCCCAAACCCCACAGCTCAGGGATGGGGCTCTCCCTAAAAACCTCTGGAAGTGCTCACATCCCAAAAGCTCATCCCAAACCCCACAGCTCAGGGATGTGGCTCTGGGAGTGCCCACACCCCTCCAGCTCCTCCCAAACCCCACAGATCAGGGCCTGGCTCTCCCTAAATACCTCTGGAAGTGCCCACATCCCTCCAGCTCATCCCAAATCCCACAGCTCAGGGATGTGGCTCTGGAAGTGCCCAAATCCCTCCAGCTCATCCCAAATCCCACAGCTCAGGGATGTGGCTCTGGAAGGGCCCACATCCCAAAAGCTCATCCTAAATCCCACAGCTCAGAATCTGGTTGTCCCTAAACCCCCTCTGGAAGTGCCCAAATCCCTCCAGCTCATCCCAAACCCCACAGCTCAGGGATGTGGCTCTGGAAGTGCCCAAACCCCTCCAGCTCATCCCAAATCCCACAGCTCAGGGATGTGGCTCTGGGAGTGCCCACACCCCTCCAGCTCATCCCAAATCCCACAGCTCAGGGATGTGGATCTTCCCAAACCCCCTCTGGAAGTGCCCACACCCCTCCAGCTCATCCCAAATCCCAAAGCACAGGGATGTGGCTCTCCCTAAAAACCTCTGGAAGTGCTCACATTCCAAAAGCTCATCCCAAATCCCACAGGTCAGGGATGTGGCTCTTGAAGTGCTCACATCCCTCCAGCTCATCCCAAATCCCACAGTCCAAGGATGGGGCTCTCCCTAAACACCTCTGGAAGTGCCCAAACCCCTCCAGCTCATCCCAACCCCCACAGCTCAGGGATGTGGCTCTGGAAGTGCCCACATTCCAAAAGCTCATCCCATATCCCACAGCTCAGGGATGTGGCTCTGGAAGTGCCCACATCCCTCCAGCTCATCCCAAATTCAGCAGCTCAGGGATGTGGCTCTTCCCAAACCCCCTCTGGAAGTGCCCACATCCCTTCCCTGGCTGAGAGGGAACCTCAGGATAAACCTGTAGGGGTGAATAAATCACGGATTCATCAAATTAAGGAATGATTTGGGCGGGAAGGGACCTCCAAGATGGTTTAATTCCCACCCAGGGACACCTCCCGCTATCCCAGGGAATCCAACCCAGCCTTGGACACTGCCAGGGATCCAGGGGCAGCCACAGCTTCTCTGGGAATTCCAGCCCAGCCCCTCCCCAGCCAAGAAATCCTCCCCAACATCCAACTGTTCCAATTCTTTCCCGTTGTCCTCACTGGAACACAACTCCAGCCTCCCAGCTTCCAAGTTTTTATCCCTGTTCCCTTTTTTACCCATTTCCAGCTGTTTTTCACCCATCCCAGACTCCTTCCCGTGCCCTTCCCACATGGATTCAGGCACAGCTTCCAGAGGCCACGGGAAGTGAAGCCCCTTCCCCTCCACAAACCCCATCCCAGATTATTTTGGGATGATTCCCTGGCCTCCCACAGACCCTTCCCCTCCACAAACCCCATCCCAGATTATTTTGGGGTGATTCC
>NW_020923047.1:6040-7380 GCF_003984885.1 Neopelma chrysocephalum
TCCACAGCCCCTTCCCCTCCACAAACCCCATCCCAGATTATTTTGGGATGATTCCCGGGCCTCCCACACCCCTTTCCCAACAGATCCCGAGCCAAACCCATTCCAGGGGCCACACCAGAGACACGACAGGTCCCCCCACATCCCTGTTCCCTCTTCCATGGGCCGGGTGGGATCCCCAGGGAACGCCAGGAATGGGATTTAACAGGGCTGGACCTCCAGGATTCGGAGTTTAAGCCTGGATTTATGGAATTGGTGTCGGGAAAGCAGGACTGGGAAGGTGCAGCAGCCCCATCCAGGGGGATTTTGTTTACCTGCCATGCTGGTCTTCTTCGGCTTCGTCTCCCAGGCTTGGGAATTTGCAGGGAGAGAGAGGGGGGAAAAGGCTGTGACACGGACACAGGGGGGGCTCTTTCCCCTGCCAGGGGGGGTTTGGAAAACAGGAGGGATCTGCTCCGGCCAGGGAGACCCTCGGGACACAGAACCACAGCAAACCACGCCATGCACGGCCACGGGATGTTCCCCCGGCATTCCAGGGGGTCCATGGGATTTTTGTGGGATCAGGATCAGGATTGGGGGGATGTTTGACCGGCTGAGCCCCACCCTGACCTCCTTCCCCTTCTCCTGCCTTAAACTTGGGATGGACCCGGGTGGGAGCCGTACTGGGATGGTGGGAAGGAGGAAAGAGGAATTCCCGGCTGCTTTGCCCTTGGAAAGCCCAGTGATGATGGAAAATCCTTCCCATTCCCTCGGAAAGCTGCGGGATTGCTCTTAGGAGGCAGAGCAATCAGAATTCCCATCCAGCCAGCCGTTCCATCACTCCTCCCCCCCGGCAGCCAAGGATCGGGAATGCAGCGGGAATTCTCGTGGGGGATCCATGATTATTATTATTATTATTATTATTATTATTATTATTATTACACCCAAACCACACAAATAATAAATAATAATAATAAATAATCCCAGCCCAGTTGTTTATTATTATTATTATTATTATTATTATTACACCCACACCACACAATAATAAATAATAATAATAATAAATAAATAATCCCAGCCCAGTTTCTTCTTCTTATTATTATTATCATCATTATTATTATTATTATTACTACACCCAAACCACACAAATAATAATAAATAAAAATAATAATAAATAATCCCGGACCAGTTTATTATTATTACCATTATTATTATTATTATTATTATTATTACACCCAAACCACACAAACAAATAATAATAATAATAATAATAATAATAATAATAATAATAATAATAATAAACCGGGCTGGGATTATTTATTATTATTATTATTACACCCAAACCACACAAATAATAATAAATA
>NW_020923048.1:0-2077 GCF_003984885.1 Neopelma chrysocephalum
AGTGTCCTTGGTTAAGTCTTCTCTCTGTCATAGAAACCTCTCTGAGAAAACGACTGAACCCCAGAGGAGGTTGCAACAACAGCCCTAAACTGAGATCACTCTTTTTTTTTCTCCAGGTGCTCTGAGCTGAGAACTGCACAAAGGCCGCCTTCCTCCCTGGCACCATCACATGCCCCTTCCTCCCTCAGTCAGCGTGCGGCCAGCAGCAAGCAGGCGGCTTCTGTTGGACCCCAGGCTCTGACTGGGAGGACTAAGGTAACTTTGGGGTCGTGGGTCAGGGCATCAGGGGAATAGTGGATTTCTTTCTGGCATCTCAGCATTTCTCTTTTGTCCCTCACACACCCCACCTTTCTTCACAGCCACAACGCTGCTCCCTCTCAAAGCATCCCACCTGCATCCATCCCTTTTGTGCACCTCTGGCCTTTTGGTCTTAGGAGCCCTCCAAAAGAGCCTTTTGGAGGCCCCAAACTGTCCTGTCCCAGAACTTGTAGGGGTTCCCCACTGCTCTGATCCTTTCAGGAGAAAAGGACAGGAACTCTTCACAGCTCTCTTTGCAGGGCATGAAGTCCACTGGCAGGGAGCGCTCCCGGAGCAGATCCCCTCTCTGGGGCAGGGATCTCCGCAGCTGGTCTGTGGAGACCGCGGACTATGAGGACCCTGCCAAGAGAACAACGGGTCCTCCAAGTCATCGCCGTGCTTGTCGGGAGAGCGCAGCTGCAAGGCCTTGCAAGACCATCTGCCAGTGGGCTCCTGGTGCCAGGGCTGCTCAGGAGCAAACCTTGCTCAGGCAAGTCTTATCATGCTAACAGGATCCTGCAGTTGTTCAGGGGTGAATTTCCAGATCATTGGAGGAGAAAACTTCTCCAAATACTGGTCGATGTTCTCCCACTTCCCGTGCCACTTGGCATTGTCCACTCCCAGGGCCGGCGTCCAAAAAACCTCCCTAGAAGGCCCTGCTCTGACCCTAAACATGGTGTAGACAGTACAGAGCAGACAAAGCAACACTAACAATAACATTATGCTGTCCTGAACATCAAAAGGGAACTCAAGATTTTCAAAAACTGTTGTAGCAGGTCTGAAGGGGAAGAAGGAGGTGAGAGGCTGGAAACAACCATTCCCCCCTGTTCCCCAAAGGGCTGGGTGCAATTTTTAATGAGGCCCCAGAGGTAGCAACCCAAACCAGGACAGGCAAACAGGACTGAATACGCCTTTACAAGGAAACTCATGGCTTCTGATGTTATGATGACATAAACATAGTATACTAATAAAGCAATTTGGATCCCTCTCCCTGGTCTTAAAGAGAGCATCAAAACAGGCAAATAGTACCCCATCTGTGGAAATATGAACAGGCTCAGATACAACATCCGCGTGAATGCATCAAACAACATGGTGATCAGGGAATTTCTATATCCAAATAGACAAATGCTTACAATGAAATTGTGATTCTGACTTCTCTCTCTCTGCCCCACGTTGGGCGCCAAAAATGTGCTGGTTTAAAAGTTAACCAGCAGGGGAAATGAACTCAACTCAAAAGAGAGATTATAAGTCAGAATAACAATTTAATAAAATAATACAGTAAGTACGATTATACAGACAAGCAATTGGTTTTAACCCACCAAACCCAAATGTATAAGCCAGCACCCTGAGGCATGAACAAAGTGGTGTTTCTTGGGCCCCTCCCCTCAAATCCAAAGTGAAGGGAGAGGGGAAGAACCTGCTGGTGGGAGAGCTGTTGCAGTCTGGTCAAAAGTGGGGATTACAGGCCAGTTGAGGGTGGCGGTCTCAGTCTGCTTGAGAGCGGTGAGCTGCAGTCTGGTTGAGAGAAGTGAGCTGCAGTCTGGTTGAGAGCGGTCAGCTGCAGTCTTCCTCTGGATCCCACGAGTGGTAAAAAGGTTCCAAAACTCCAAGTTTATATCTTCTGCAGTTCAGGCAGGAATTCTCAGTCCTTCCCTCAGAGCGGGCAATTCCACAAAAGGGTGTGAGGACAGGAACATCTTCCTATCTCGCAGGCCTCTTAATGCCTAGTTTATAGCCTGAGGAGTCAGGCTGCTCTGGGCAGAGGGTGTAAATGCTCTAT
>NW_020923049.1:0-5557 GCF_003984885.1 Neopelma chrysocephalum
ACATATTCCAAGCATAGGCTCATCATTGGCTTCTAATTACCTAAGGCTTATTTATGCAAATGCTGCTTCTTTCTCATGGCTATAGTTACATATTTGTTACTTAGCTACTTTCACTACTTTTCCCATCCTGTTGTTTTATTCTTTCTATCACGTATGCAGTTTCTTAGACAATACAGCTTCACATCAGACAATGCAGCTTCACAAACACAGTGACCTTCTGATAGTTTCTCTGCTTTAGCGTGAGACCAGAGCTATAGAATCTTTGTCATGCCCTCTTTCTAATAACCATGTTTCTACAATATTTTCCACAATTCCCCCGTTTTCTTTTGATAATGTTAAAAACATATTATTCATTGTTTTTGCCAATATGTTCTATATACATTTGAATATGCAAGGAACAATTGATAAAATAGTTAGTAGTATCAGCAAAATTGTATTTAAAGGTGTTTGTGTATTTGTTCATCCAAAGGTGTTTGTGCATTTGTTCATCCAAAGGTGTTTGTGTATTTGTGTTCATATATTCACACTCATGCATGCATACACTTTCATTCATTCTCATTCACATGGTGGCCACCACCATACACACTGTCACACATACATACTTTTGAGTTCCATGTCACTGCGTTCTACGAACCAAGAAATTATAATAATTCTCTAGTACCTTATAATGATAATAATTTTCTAATACCTTAAAATGTTAGAGTTTCTTAACTAAACAGATAAACTAACCAGATAGATAAGCTTTCTTTTGTCAATGCCTAGTGAGTAATCCAAAGGTCACACAACACATTACACTTGATTTCTTACCCTCTATAATTATGTGCTTTTTAATTTTTTAAAATTATGTGCCTTAAAAATACTAAGAAATTGTGCTCAATAAACTTCTGGTGATGTCACAGTCACCTGCAGGAATAACATCAACCTTGTTCCGAAGAACCAGCTTCTTTTCAAGGTCTCATCCATCATGTAGATAGCTAGAGAACACCTGTGTGCAAAAAACTTAACACATGAAAACACTTTTGCAAGTCCAAAAACACTTTTGCAAGTCAACTAAGGGGCTGACACCTTTCTCTCTCCCCATTTCTGCTTTTGCAAAAGTGTTTTTTAAAATTCTTAACTCACTAATTTCTTTACTAAATACTTTTGTGATAATAGTAAAATTCTATAGGAGTTCTATTTTGTAATAGAGTATGTATATACTATCTATAACTTCTAACAATTTTGATAAAATTATAGGTTAACATGTCTAAAAATTTCACTTTCATGTTTTCATCTAGGTCAGGATGGGTATTAATTGCATAATGTAATTGATCAATAAATTTTCAAATGGTTCTGTTGATCTTTGTCATACTGTAGTAAAAAACGGAGCTGTCTTATCATCACGTAGTGCTTGTATTACTCTTCTGATCACAGCTTACAGTTGTGCTATAAAAGTTGTTGTAGCTGAAAAGTAGAGATTGTTAATAAGCATAAAGTAAAATATACAGGTGAAAAGAAAAGAATTCCTACAGATTATTTAGGCTTTCAGTTAAATGGGATTTGTAAAAGAAAAACAATATATCAATATTTACTTTAAGATGCATGATAAAGCTCTAAGATTTTAACTAACTTTAACAGTAAAACAATAGGTTTTGTCAAAGTTGAGGAATCATCTATCAAAAGAATGAAACCACAATTCAAGATGTGATACATAGTATGAAGGCTAAGATGACATAACTATTTTTATATTCCCTCTCGGGTAGAATAAGGCATGTTTTTTGAAATGTTCATTTTACTCTCACAATTGCTAGAAGGGGAGAGGACTCTGCATAGTACTTCATAATTTGCATCTTGATTGAACTGAAGGAATAATATATCAAATATGGATTAATTAGCTTGTACAATATGTTATCATGAGATCATCTGCTCAACAGTGCTAACACTGAAAAAGAATTTCTGAATATTAAAAGAAGTTTTACAGTAGTGGTCACTAAAAGAAAATAAAACAGTTATTAGAATTTATACAGTACATTGCAAATAATTCTGTTAAAGAGGTTCATGCTCCCTCATACTGAGTATAATGTAACCTTTAGAGATGTATGCTGGATGTTTGCAGTGTGACTTCCACTTCAACCTGTAAGAATTGTTTTATCTGTGAAAAATTAGTAAATTACAACATTACTTGTCTTTATAGTTTTTTCAAAACTTTCTAAATTATGGAGAAGTTAAACTAATGTCTGAGTTACATGAGTAATGTGCGATTGGCAGTAATACATGATTTTTGTTTATAGTTGGTACCTAGAAAAATGAATAGATAAGTCACTATTACAGTCTGCTAATACAGCTTGAAATTCAGTGTCTTCTGAGAGAAGTCAGTCCAAGTTGTCTCTGATGTCCGGGATGTAGTTAACTCTCAGTCTTTGTTCATCTGCTTCTTTTAGTTGTTCTTCACCTTTAATAAGAAAAAACTTTACAAATTTGTTATTAATAGTTCAGTCAGTTTTGAGTGGGTGTCATGGGTAATTTTACAGTTTTTCTTTGAAGCTGAAGGCCTAATGATGATTCTTTGCAGTGTAATTCTCTCTGTCGGAGAAAAGTTCCATGGTTTGGTTCTTTAAACTTTTCCTGGAGCATCCTTCAATCCTGCTTCTCAAATAACATTGGTTAGAATAATCACATTTAGTTTTAACTCATCTTTTTAGGTCTCTAACTTTTGTATTTTCTTTTACTTGTTTTTATCATTTTGAGCAGCATTTTATGTTGTACTGTAGAACAATTCTCTTTTATCATAAGGTAAAACACATTGAATCACTATAACTTCAATAAAAGCAAGTAACAATTTTCATTAGGAAGAAACAATTGACTGTTTAAAATCTCAGCCTATGGAAATCTTTCAGAGGATGGGATTACTAATATTAATAAGGATTTTAGTTGCATAATTGGATTAAATATAGTTTTGCATCTTTTGCTTTTTCATTATCAAGTCACACATGGTCTGGAATTTGAGAGCAGATCCCTGTCTCTCCGAATGTGAAAAATTGAAACTGGAGAACCGTCACGTCTTTTCTTTAAAATTGAAGTAATCTCACCCAGCTTCTGAAACTATATAATCAGCTAGGATTTATAAGCAGCCAATTCTGAATTTTTCTGATATTTGTATATTTTTCTGGGATATGCATGAAAATTTTAAACATCTTATTTAAACACAGTAGGTGCAACAGTTTAACTTACATCAATGTATGTAGGAAGTCAACATTCAGAAAGTAGCTTTCAACTTTAGCAATTTATATAAAGTCACAGTGAAATTCATTCAGATTGCTTTAAACTAGGGCTTTGTTCTTAAGAGATGCACACTTGGCAAAGCAGCAACAGTTCTGGTTTAAATTTGTCACTTTGATAATAGGGACAAAAACCTCTGCTGCTTAGCACAGAAACTAGGACAGATGCAGTTTAAATTTGAAATGCTGTCTGTTGTTAAGCAATTTCTTGTATTATATTTTTAGATTTTATGTCTATTATTACAAAGGTAGAAACTTCTAGTTAGAAACAATTTATTTATTTAAGATATTTTTGAGTTAGGTGTTCCACCAAATAAGTCTACCTTAAAGTTTCCTTAACAATTTCAAAAAAAACCTATCTGTAAAACACAGAAGTTACAAAAAATGTTTACAGAGCTGTTTGAGCAGGGGGGGAAGAGGGAAGACAGAGCAGCTGTAGGAGCTCTGTTGGAAAAAATCACTCCCCCACATGCCTTCAAATTTTCTTATCAGAGGAATCAATAGTTACTTTAGAAACTCTATTTCTCTGTTACCTTTATATATTTTTAAAATAGTTTTGGTTATTTTAATGAACAACTTCAGAAAACAGTTAGTAAGACTATGTTATGAAATTGTAAAAACAATTTCTCTCTCCAATCAGAAGGTTACAAAGTTATAATTTTAAAAGATCTTCATTCCTACTGTTTCTCTCCCTGACAAGAGAAGGCTTTTAACCCTTTCTTTTCCTTCTCTCCTGGCAAAAAACTTTGTTTTTTCACCTACACACACAGTAACAATAATATTGTGAGCTCAGAAAAACACATTTGACAAACATTACAATTAACACCAAAACCAACACAAACATGCAGTCTTTAGGTTTCTACGATACTAAACTTAATCTGGTGGAAAAAACCTTTTTTTGTAGCAGTGGCAATGGAGGGGGGGGGCTCCTCTCTTCTTTTCTTTTTCTGGGAGTGAATTGTTGGATTTTTCTGCATTTTCTGGCTTGGAGGTCTTATAGGGAGATAGGGTGATATTTGTAGGATATTTACGACTCGGTTTAATGTCAGTTTCGCTGTTAGTTAAGTCTTTGTTCTGCAAATGGCTTGGACTGCTGCCAGCTATATCTCTGTCTGAACTTTTCAAGGATTACAACTGAGCTCCTTTCCTTGGAATTTGGAGCACTCCATGCTGAATCACTTTCGCGAACAGGCAGGCAGCGGCGGGCACGGTCGGGCAGGCAGGGCAGGGTGGTGCCAACAGCGCACGGCGGTGGGGGGGGGCCGTGGCAGCGGCGGGCGGAAACGGCGCGGCTTCTGGCTAAGGCAGCTCGGGGCGACTCCCGGGTCGACGCGAGGACAGCAAAGGTGGGAGGACCAGCTCCATGCGGCAGTACATCGGGGCTGGGCACGGCTCCAGGTGGCAACAGGGCAGCAGCTTTAGAAGCGGCGGCGGGAAAAACGGTAGCGGGGGGGGTGGTGGAGAGCTCGCCGCGGGGGGAGGCACAGCTGGCAGTGGCCTCCCTGGCGTCCTGCATAGAGCTAGAACTGTTGAAGGACAAATTGCTGCTGGGGCCGCTGGCTGACGATTGGGCAGAAGACTGCACTTTGAAATTCACTGCCGGCACGATTGTTGAGATAATGAATAAAAGCTGAAAAACTGACTCGCTCTCTTTGCTTTCAGTTTCGCTGCTCAGTCCTTATAAATTTCTCTGTTTCAATTAGCAGCCACAACATAAGATAGCTGGTTGATTCCTTAGATCCTTTGATCTCTTCCCCCACCTCAAAGGCAGCTTGAGCTGTGAGGATTAATAACCCTTTAAGGGCTTTTTCGTCATAATTAGAATCTCTCTCAGAGAGAATTCAACTATATGCCGCTTCCCTTATCCATACCTTTATCAGCGCGCGCTGTTGCAGCCTTCCAGGGTTCGGCAGCACGTACGGTGGAACTCGTCCCAAGTGACGCTTTAAGGATCCGAAGTTGCAGTTGCCCACTTTTTGATCCGGGTCCGAAGTCGCTAATTCTGCCGACTTTTTGACCAGTACCAGGTCCAAGTCACTCCTCAATTTGACTTTTTGACCAGCCTCGCTGCTAAGGCTCCGACACTATGCCATCCCAACCGTGGATTCCCCCGTTTCTTTAAATTATCACGTCGGAGGTCACCATTTGTTGTGGACGACGGGAAAAGTATCACACGATCCCAGTATTGATCATGACTAATCCAACTTTATTGCTGTAAGCTTGGTGCTTATAAAGGTTAATAATTAGCCTCATACATATTCCAAGCATAGGCTCATCATTGGCTTCTAATTACCTAAGGC
>NW_020923050.1:0-1253 GCF_003984885.1 Neopelma chrysocephalum
GGCAATTTTGGGAGTCGGGCTGGAAGTTGGCAGGCAAGCCGGAAAACTGGAAACAACAGCCCACTACCCCAGGAAAGAAACCCTGGAAGCTTTAATTTTTTCATGCTGTTGGTGAGTCATCCTGGGCACTCAATGAGCAACAAGAGCTTTCTGTGCTGGCACCTTTGGTGTGGGAGGAATCATCCATATGAAATTTTGGGAGTTGGGCTGGCAGTTGGGAGGCAGGGCTGAAAACAGGAAACAACAGCCCATATCGCCCGGAAAGAAAGCCTGAAAGCTTTTGTTTGTGGTGCAGTTGTTTTGTCAGCCCGAAGACTCCATTAGTAGCACGAGCTTTCTGTGCTGGCACCTTTGTTCTGTGAGGAATCTTTGTCTGTATGCAATTTTGGGAGTCGGTCTGGCAGATGTGAGGCAGGTGTGAAAAAAGCAAACAACAAACTTATCCCCAGGAAAGAAAGCCAGGAAGCTATGGCTTTGTGGTGCAGTAGGTAGGCCAGGCTAAGCACTTCAACAGCAGCAAGAGCTTTCTGTGCTTGCACCTTTATTGTGGAAGGAATCTTCATCCGTAGGCAATTTTGGGAGTCGGTCTGGCATTTGGGAGGCACGGCTGAAGACAGGAAACCACAGCCCTTATCGCCAGGAAAGAAAGTCTGGAAGCTTTGGCTTTGTGGTGCAGTTGCTTTGTGTGCCAGAAGACTCCATTAAGAGCAAGAGCTTTCTGTGTTGGTTCCTTTGTTCTGGGAGGAATCTTCGTCCATAGGCAATTTTGGGAGTCGAGCTGGCAGTTGGGAGTCAGGGCTGAAAACAGGAAACAACAGCCCTTATCGCCAGGAAAGAAAGCAAGAAAGCTTTTGCTTTGTGGTGCAGTTACTTTGTCTGCCGGAAGACTCCATTAGTAGCACGAGCTTTCTGTGCTGGCACCTTTGTTCTGGGAGGAATCTTCGTCCCTAGGCAATTTTGGGAGTCGGGCTGGCAGATGTGAGGCAGGTCTGAAAAAAGCAAACAACAGCCCATATCGCCAGGAAAGAAAGCCTGGAAGCTTTGGCTTTGTGGTGCAGTTGGTAGGCCAGGCTAAGCACTTCAGCAGCAGCAAGAGCATTCTGTGCTTGCACCTTTTGTGCGGGAGGAATCTTTGTCTGTATGCAATTTTGGGAGTCGGGCTGTCAGATGTGACGCAGGGCTGAAAACAGGAAACAACAGCCCCCTTCAGCAGAAAAGAAAGCCTGGAAGCTTTGACTTTGTGTTGCAATTCG
>NW_020923051.1:0-8377 GCF_003984885.1 Neopelma chrysocephalum
CGTGTGAGGACACTGAGGGCACTTGGTGTGTTCAGCTGGAGAAGAGGAGACTGAGGGGAGACCTCAGTGCAGTTCCACCTTCCTGGGCAGGGGCAGAGGAGGGGCAGGGACTGAGCTCTGCTCTGGGGGGACCAGGGACAGCAGCCAGGGAATGGCTGGAGCTGTGTCAGGGCAGGCTCAGGTTGGATCTCAGCCAAAGGTTCTTCCCCCAGAGGCTGGTTGGGCACTGCCCAGGCTCCCCAGGGCAGTGGGCACAGCCCCAAGGCTGCCAGAGCTCCAGGAGGGTTTGGACAACGCTCTCAGGGACAGGGTGGGATTGTTGGGTTATCCAGGAGCTCCATGATCCCTGTGGGTCTCTTCCAGCTCAGGATGTTCTATGAGTCCATGACCTCACTCCAGGTGCAGCCACGAGCTGGGTGGTTACGTGGGCCCAGCAGAACCCCCTTGGCTTGTGGTGACAGCACAGGGTTTGCTTGGAGACATTGAGTTCATCAGTGCAATGCAAACTGCTGGAATTAAACCCAGCTATGGAGGAATTTCCCTTGGACAAAACACATGGAAACCCCCAGGTGATGGCTCCCAATTTAAACATATTATGGTTTTCCATTCCTCCTAGTTGTACAATGTATGGATTCCATCTCCTGCCTGATGTACCATCAGGAACCTCTGCCCTGCTTCTTTACCAGGGATCTCTGCAGAGGAACCTTCCCAGGCCTGTCACTTGCTGCCTTGCTCCTTCACACTAATTTTTTGCTCTTTTTCCAGGTTTTTCAGTCAGAAATATCAGAAAAGCTTAACAGATAATGGGATGGATATCACAGAGCCAGGTTTTTGCAGAGGACAGGAATATTGAAGGTCCCAGGCTTGATTTCCTCATCCTCTATATTCTACAAAACCATCGTCTGTGGCTTTGACCAAAAGTGTCTCCTGAAATCCCAAATCTTGGAGGTCAAAAGTCTTGAGTGAAATCCCTGTGGGTCTGTCCCCCTTCCCTGGGCTGTGTCAGGTCCAGTAGCCCTGCCTGGGAGGTGTGAGCAGATGAAGGTCTCTGTGCCTTCTGACAAGTCCTCCTGCCCCAGGACGTGGCCTGTGAAGGTGCTGAAGGACTGACAGCTGCAGAGAAGAAGGAGTTTCTCTGGACATGGATTCTGGAGCTGCTTGAAATCTCACCATTCACCAAAGCTGTGTCCTGCCAGGCCTTGGCCTTGTTCATCCTTTGCCTTGTGCTGGACACAGGAGCCCAAATCCCTCCTCCAGCCCTGCAGTTTGACACCTGAGCTCAGCTCACTCCTGAGCCTGCACTGAGTCAGTCCCTTCATGACCATGGCAATGTTTGGACGTGTCCATCCATGCTCCTTCTGGGCTGTCTCCTGCAATCCCTGACCATGGCATATTTGGACCAGTCTGTAAAAGTAATGGCTCAGTTTCTGGGTCAAAACCTGTGGAAATCAGCACACACAGTGGCTGTGGCTTTGAAATCTTGGCTCCAGCTGGGAAGGAAGTGACCTTTCCAGAGCAGGGAGACGATTTCTAAAGCTGATGGTGTTTTTTTGTCTGCACTGCTGAGCCCTCTCACCAAGGTGTCTGTGCTGCCTTTTCTCCTTAACCTACTTTAATTATTTTCCTTACCTTGAAATGACAGCAGGACTTGGGAGAGAAAACCAAAAAAAGGCTTTTCTAGGGGAGGTATGAAAGGAAGCCCAGAGAAGTGGTGCAGAGGAGGCCATGCCTGTGTGACCAGACCCACAGTCCCCCTGAGCTTCTTCAGCCTCAGAAGGACTCAGAACTCAAAGGTTCTTCAGGCTCACGGCCCAGCCCTTCCTGGAGGGACATATAAGGAGCACAAGTGCTGTGAGGAGCAGCTGAGGGAGCTGGGGGGGCTCAGCCTGGACAGGAGGAGGCTCAGGGGAGACCTTCTCACTCTCTACAACTCCCTGACAGGAGGGGGGAGCCGGGGGGGGTCGGGCTCTGCTCCCAGGAACCAGCAGTAGGACAAGAGGGCACAGCCTTGAGCTGCCCCAGGGCAGGTTTAGGTTGGACCTTGGGAAGAAGTTCTTCCCAGAGAGAGGGATCAGCCCTTGGAATGGGCTGCCCAGGGAGGGGGTGGAGTCCCCGTCCCTGGAGGTGTTTAAGCAGAGCCTGGATGTGGCATCAGTGCCATGGTCTGGGTGACAAGGTGGGGTTGGGTCATGGGTTGGACTGGATGATCTCAGAGGTCTTTTCCAAGCTGGTTGATTCTGTGATTCCATGATGAGCCTCCATGTGATCTGGGAACATTTCTTCCCTCTGTCTCCACCTGCACATGGACAATCCTGTCCACACCTGCAGCACTTCCACGCCACACGTGACTGTGCCCAACACACAGCTCTGTTTTTCTCCCACTCTGAGATGATTTAGAGCCAAAAAACAAATGTTAAGATGCAAAAGCAAGAAAAGTGTGTCAGTGGTGTTTGGCTGGAGTCCAGGCCCGGGAGCACAGCAGGCGTGGGAGCTCCTGGGAGGTTGTTGCTTGACGAACTCCCACTTGAAACGGCTGATGAATTTCAATATTTGGACAGATGGCTGGAGTCCCAAACCCGAATTTAAAATACATAGTGAAGCTCTTCAGAAATTGCAGTATCTTCCTTTGCAGGGAGTTATTTCTTGGAAGAAAGTTTCTTCCTTTTTTGTTGTTGTAATGACCACAATTGGTCTTCCCACCATGGGCTGTGCTGGATTTGGGATCACTTCCTCACTTGCTGTCCCTCCCCATGATATTTGTGCCAGGGATCATTGTCTTTAAAATAGACTGATTTTTTTTCCTGAGCAATCAAGAAGAGCTGTGGTATTACTAGGTAACAAACTCTAATAGATCTATTTTCACATAAATTATACCCAAACTCTCCACTTGGCTGCATTTGCAAAGCAAAGAAGAAAATCATATAATCACATGGTAGTTGTAATGATAAAAAAGAAGGCAGAAAAGCAAAATTATAGTATGAGAAGCTTAACCATAATCATTTGACCTTTCTCCAAATCAGTTCCACTCTACTGAAAACACTCTCTTGAACCTGCCTTGGACACTGCCAGGGATGGGGCAGCCACAGCTTCTCTGGGCAACCTGTGCCAGGGCCTCCCCACCCTCACAGGGAAAAATTCCTTCCCAGTATATCCCATCCAATCCTGCCCTCTGTCAGTTCGAAGCCATTCCCCCTTGTCCTGCACTCCAGGCCCTTGGAAATAGTCTCTTCTTCAGGTCGTGGAAGGCCACAGTCAGGTCACCCCAAAACTTCTCTTCTCCAGGCTGAACAATCCCAGCTCTCCCAGCCTTTCCTCCCAGCAGAGCTGCTCCATCCCTCTGATCATCTTGGTGCCTCCTCTGGGCTCTCTCCAGCAGCTCCATGTGCTCCCTGTGCTGTTCCCCAGGGCTGGAGCAGCTCTGCAGGGGGGTCTCACCTGAGGGGCAGAGGAGCAGAATCCCCCCTCCCCTCTGCCCACGCTGTGGGATCAGCCCAGGGCACGGGGGGTTCTGGGCTGGGCCATGTCCAGCCTGTCCCCCACCAGCACCCCCAGGACCTTCTCCCAGGGCTGCTCCATCTGCTCATCCCCAGCCTGGATTGATCCTGGGGGTTGCCCCAACCCATGTGCAGCCCTCAATGGGGCCATTGGTAGGATCAAATCCCAAGCATGTGCCCTCAGAACCTATGGAGAAGAAAGACCTCCAGAGCCAGCCCTTCCCTCCCAGACAGAGTGGAACACTCACAAACCACACTCTGCAGACTGAATCTCACTGAGGATGAAGGTTTTTGCTCTGTTAGCATGAAAAACATGTACGCCAAGTCTTGTCGGAGTGTAAACTGCCTGGAAGCTTTTTTTCCTCGAGGAAGATATTTATTCAACTCCTTCTTTGATCATCCAGGGGCTAACAGACTCAGCTATGCCTGTGCAAATAAGACTGGTAACTATTATGTTACAGCCACCAGAACAGGTTGGTTTAGTGACACTGATTTATGAAGAGCTCTCTTTTTTGAGGCTATAATGTTAATTAAGTGCTTCTGGAGTGTTTGGATAAAAAGCATATTTACTCTCGCCACAGTGAAACGCTCAATATTTTGTGCATTTCACAAATATTTCTGATATCTGTCCACAGAACAAGGGCCCAGCAAAGCAGGCAGCTGCAGGAGGAGCAGCCCAGACATACTTCTGAAATAGTCAATTATTTAGATTAATTAATGAGTAATGACTGTGCCTGCATTTTGCATGTCATTTGAATATTCCAAAGCCAGAACTTTCAGCTGTTCCTGTGTCTTTGGCAGAGCCACACTCCTTGCAGCAATCACAGGGAATGCTGCTCTACAGAAACTTCCAGGTTTTTTGGGGCTGAGAAACCCAACAGCAACTCTGTGGACTGGCAGAGACTCGTGTTTAAACTGCTTTACAGTAGGTGGGCATCCATTGGGATTTATTCTGTAAATGCCTGGGAACCTACAGCCACATTCTGCTCTGTATTCAGGCACCTTCCTCCCACAAAATTACCAGGGATTATGTGCTTTTAAAAATCCTACTGGGTGCTAATTTGCATTTTTATGTGCCTGGCTGCACTGAAAAAAAAAAAAACAGCAAGCCTGGCAGCCAAGTCTGAAGGAATCCAAGGAGAATCCCCTGGTCTCTTCTCACTCTGGGATTTGGGACAGACTCCCATGTTCAGTGACACTCTGCTGCTCATCAGGTGCCTGTACAGCCCTTCAGGGGTCAGTGGCCAGAGGATCAGCCCCAGGATGGTTTGGTTGGAAGGGCTCAAAGCTCATCCAGTCCCACCCCTTACCATGGGCAGGGACACCTTCCACTAGCCCAGGTTGCTCCAACCCGGCCTTGGACACTTCCAGAGATGGGGCAGCCACAGCTTCTCTGGGCAACCTGTGCCAGGGTCTCCCCACCCTCACCCACCGAGTTCCACAGAAAGAAGTTTTGAATCCCAAAAGCTCAGTGGGGATGGTCTTTGGTTCATGCCAACCCTGGAGCCATCCCTGGGGATGGGCCTGGAGCTGCACTGGATGATCTTTGTGGGTCCCTTCCAGCTCAGCAGATCCTGTGACTGTCTGGGACAGACCCAGTCAGCACAGCTCAGAACTGTGCCACGAGCTGTGGTAATGCTCAGATGGGCAATTGCCAGACTGTGGCATAAAACTGAGCCTTTTCCTGACATCACTGAACTTTCCAGTCTGGATTCAGGCTCAAGTTCCCCAAAAAGGGCTGTTGTTCCTGGGTTTTTCCCCATCAAAGCCTGCAGAGCAGCCAAGAGATCCACGACACAGAAAGAGAGGGACCCCCCGGCTCCCTCCTTAGAACCACAGAGTTGTTAAGGTGGGAAAAGACTTCTTCATTAAGCCCAACTGTCAGCCTAACATTTCCAACCAAGCAATTCCTTCCCTCTGCCTCACCAAGAAGGAGGAAAACATGCCAGAGAGCTGTGGGAAGGCTCCTTATGCCAAGGCCCCCTCAGCTTTGCTATTTGTACAAAGTATCCTCCTTCACAAGGGGACTGAAAAGAAAAATAAGATAATGCTGCTTAAAAATATTCAAGAAATAAGATAGTGCCTGCAGGAACCCCAGGTCAGAGAGCTCTGAAACAGGTGAGGGAGCAGTGAACCAGAGCAAAGCTGTTTCTCTGTTTCTGGAAGCACAAATGCTCTGCTTTGACATTGGAATGTCCTTGGAGCAAAACACAAAGCTGGATATTGAGGTGTCTCAGCTGGGGAGGGAGGGTTGGATAACCTTCCAGACCCTCAGTAACAGCCCCTGGCAGGCAGGGAGGAGCTTTATAAATTATGCAGGTGCCAAAGACAGCTGATACCCTCAGAGGAATGAAGCCACTTGGAAAAGCATCCTGAAAGTGTCTTCCTGGGCATTAACCCCTCTGAGGCTTGAGCCAGGGGTGAGAAGCACAAACACAGGACAGTGGAATGCCAACTTATTTGATTGTTGCCCTGGGGCTACACAACCCCTCAAAGAACCCCCTTGTCCCCTCTCCCTCTGCAAAGAACTTGGAACCTGCCATGAAGTGTCAGAGGACAAAGTGGTCCATTGCTGTTCCCAGCCCGGGGCAGGTTCAGCATCGTGTGACATTCTCTGAATCCTTGGCCATTCCTGGGGTGTCCCTTGCTCATCTCAGTGACTCCAGGGATTTGCCGCTCTCTCTTTGTCCCAGGAAGCTGATCAGGGTCAATCCCTTGGGCTGACTTGCAGTAAAACCATTCCTGTCCCTGCAGACAGACCTCCTTCTGCAGGGGGAGGTGGTGCCCCTCTGCCAAGCAGACACCAGGGGTGCCCAGCTCTGTGTGCAGAAGGATCATGAGCAGCAGCACCGGAGGAGCAGCAGGTACAAAGGTCTGCCCGGTGGGGACATCCCTGTGTCCACTGGCCATGAACATCTGAGCTGTGAATCTGAGTTCCTGAGGTGGGTGAGAAACCTGAACTCCTGGTTGGTTTCTCACTGAAAGCTGTCACCCCTCCAGGCTGCTCCAAACTGGCACCATCTCCCTTCCCTCCCCAGCAGGGCTGCAGGGAGCTGGGAAGGCCAAGGATTCAGAGATGCACACAATGCTGAACCTGCCCCAGGCTGGGAACAGCAATGGACCACTTTGTCCTCTGACATTTCATGGCAGGTTCCAAGCTCTTTGCAGAGGGAGAGGGGACAAAGGGCTTCTTTGAGGGGCTGTGTAGCCAAATAAGTTGGCATTCCACTGTCCTGTGTTTGTGCTTCTCACCCCTGGCTCAAGCCTCAGAGGGGTGAGAGCTGCTCTCCAGCTGTGGGGCTGCTCTTGGGTGCTGCCCCATCCCTCTGAATTTACCAGGCAGGAGCCAGATTTGGCTTTTCTCATGTTCTTGAACTTCACAGGAAGGAAAGCAAGAGCAGTCAGCCCAAAGCTGAGCTCATTTCTGAGCACCTGGTGCACTGGACTCCTCCTGAAAGGTTATTTCCATCCTGTCTGTATTTTCTGTTATGCCCAGAACTGTGTCCCTCGGGCTGTGGGGCCCACACTGAGGGACTGATCAGTGCAATCAGTGCCCTCCACCGAGGAGATGCTCTGGCAGGCACTTAGAGTGTGGATTTGGGAGACTTGTGGTAGATTTGGGACAGTCCAAGGCCCATCCAAGCACTGGGATGGTCCTTGCATCAATGGAACCATGGAGGTCTTCTAAGCTGAGGTGTTCTCAGAAGAGCCTGTCTATGGGAAGAGTCTAATCTAAGGGAGAGAAAAATTAAAGAAATAATTTAATAGTCCTACCCAGATTAGTTTTGGTTTTGTGTCTCCTTGGATCCAAAGAGAGACATAAAACTCCACTGAAAGCCAGCATGTAAATCTAAGAAACATCCTCCAAAGACTGCAATTAATTGAAACAAAAAGAATCCACCAGGCCTAACCTGATGAGCTGACACATAAAATACCAATAAATGAAAGCTGATAGAAGTGGAAAAGGCTGATGACTTGGAAGAACATTTCTGTAGAGCCCAAAATCAGCCATGTGGCAATAAAGAAGCCTCACCTCCTTTCAAGCTGCAAAAAGGTTAAATTTCGAAGTCAAATCCTATGATAAATAAAATATCACTGAACTCTGCATGAGTGCAGGAAGAGCTGTGGATTAGCATAGCTTGAGATGAAATGCCAGTCCACGTGTGGGTGTGGAGAGGGGGCTGTGCACAGTGTGCTTGGCAGATCCCTTGGATCCTGAAAACAGCTCTGAGAGAAAAGCCTTCTAGAAAACCTTTAAGTCTGAGTAAACCTACTCTAGCTGGACAAGCAAGGGCTGCTGAATTTGGGATAAATTGGATGTATCTGTATGCTTTGGAGGCTGAGAGCAAGATTTACCCTGGCTACCTCTGTAATTAGAGGCACATTCCTGTGCAATGAAATTTCAGCCCTGTCCCAGGGGTGAAACAAGAGGCTGGAAAGCAGTGCCGGGAAAGGGCCCTGGGGGTCCTGGTGGTGCCAGTTGTCCCTGAGTCAGCAGTGCCCTGGCAGCCAGGAGGGACATCCCTGTCCTGGGGCATCAGGGAGGGGATTGTCCTGCTCTGCTCTGCCCTGGGGCGGCCTCACCTCAACATTGGGGCAGTTTGGGGGGACACAATGGAAGGAAGGGATTGAGCCATTAGAGAGTGTCCAAAGGAGGGAAGGAGGATGGGGAAGGGCCTTGATTTGAAGGCGTGTGAGGACACTGAGGGCACTTGGTGTGTTCAGCTGGAGAAGAGGAGACTGAGGGGAGACCTCAGTGCAGTTCCACCTTCCTGGGCAGGGGCAGAGGAGGGGCAGGGACTGAGCTCTGCTCTGGGGGGACCAGGGACAGCAGCCAGGGAATGGCTGGAGCTGTGTCAGGGCAGGCTCAGGTTGGATCTCAG
>NW_020923052.1:0-5057 GCF_003984885.1 Neopelma chrysocephalum
TATATACACATATGTACAATGAAACATTACGGACCATTCTCACTCAAAATTAGGTCCCCTTGTGGTACACAACGTGTCTCCCCATCTTTTTGCATTACCCACCAGGTGAAACCAGGTCCTTGAGCAAAAACAATCCCTCGGATGGGTTTGCCTTTGCTTGAGGTGGGACTAATCCAAACAGTCTTCCCTAACATACCTCTCATATGCACCACGGGGACTTTATCTCCATCTACAGTATGCAAAGGTTCTGATTGGGCAGGGCCAGCTCGATTAATGGAGCCTCGCGTGTTGACCAACCAGGTGGCCTTTGCTAAATGCAGCTCCCAGTGTTTGAGAGTCTCCCCACACAGTGCCTTCAGGGTGGTTTTCAGCAGTCCGTTGCACCGTTCAACTTTTCCAGCAGCTGGTGCATGGTAGGGGATATGATACACCCACTCAATGCCATGCTCTCTGGCCCAGGTGTCTACGAGGTCATTCTTGAAATGGGTCCCATTATCAGACTCAATTCTCTCCGGGGTGCCGTGTCGCCACAGGACTTGTTTTTCAAGGCCCAGGATGGTATTCCGGGCAGTGGCATGAGGTACGGGGTATGTCTCCAGCCATCCAGTACTTCCTTCTACCATGGTCAGTACGTAGCGCTTGCCCTGGCGGGTTTTGGGGAGCGTGATGTAGTCAACTTGCCAGGCTTCCCCATACCTGTACTTTGACCACCGTCCACCATACCATAGAGGCTTCACCCGCTTGGCCTGCTTGATGGCAGCACATGTCTCACAGTCATGGATGACCTGTGAGACAATGTCCTTGGTTAAGTCCACCCCTCGGTCCTGAGCCCATCTGTATGTTGCATCTCTCCCCTGGTGACCGGAGGCGTCATGGGCCCATCGAGCCAGAAATAATTCTCCTTTGTGTTGCCAATCCAGATCCACCTGAGAGACTTCAATCCTGGCAGCTCGGTCCGCCTGCTCATTGTTGCGATGCTCCTCATTAGCCCGTTTCTTGCGTACGTGAGCGTCTACGTGACCGACCTTCACACTCAGCTTCTCTACCCGGCCAGCGATGTCCTGCCACATCTCCGCCGCCCAGATGGGTTTCCCTTGGCGCTGCCAGTTGGCCTTTTTCCATCGCTCTAGCCATCCCCACAGAACATTGGCCACCATCCATGAGTCAGTGTAGATATAGAGTCTTGGCCACTTCTCTCGTTCAGCTATATCCAAAGCCAACTGAACGGCTTTAAGCTCTGCGAACTGACTTGACCCACCTTGTCCTTCGGTTGCTTCTGCAACTCGCCGTGTGGGACTCCACACGGCTGCCTTCCATTTTCGGTTTGTCCCTACAATGCGGCAGGAGCCATCCGTGAAGAGCGCATATCGCCTTTCATCTGCTGGTAGCTTGTCATATGGTGGGGCCTCCTCAGCCCGTGTCACCTGCTCCTCTTCTTCAGAGGACAGTCCGAAACTCTCACCTTCGGGCCAATTGGTGATAATTTCCAGAATCCCAGGGCGATTAGGATTCCCTATCCGGGTTCGTTGTGTGATCAGAGCGATCCACTTACTCCATGTGGCATCGGTGGCGTGATGTGTAGCAGGAACTCTCCCCTTGAACATCCAGCCCAGCACTGGTAGTCGGGGTGCCAGGAGGAGCTGCGCTTCGGTGCCGATCACTTCTGAGGCAGCTCGAAGTCCTTCATAAGCAGCCAGGATCTCTTTCTCAGTTGGTGTATAGCTGGCTTCAGATCCTTTGTATCCCCGACTCCAGAATCCCAGCGGTCGTCCTCGGGTCTCCCCAGGCACTTTCTGCCAGAGGCTCCAAGAAGGGCCATTCTTCCCGGCTGCAGTGTAGAGCACGTTCTTCACGTCCTGTCCTGTCCTTACTGGCCCAAGGGCTACCGCATGGGCAATCTCCTGTTTGATTTGTTCAAAGGCCTGTTGTTGTTCAGGGCCCCACTGGAAATCATTTTTCTTCCGTGTCACAAGGTAGAGAGGACTTACAATTTGACTGTACTCGGGGATATGCATCCTCCAAAAGCCCACAGCGCCTAGGAAAGCCTGTGTTTCCTTCTTGCTGGTTGGTGGGGACATGGCTGCTATTTTGTTAATTACCTCCGTTGGAATTAGGCGACGTCCATCTTGCCACTTCACTCCTAAGAACTGAATTTCCTGAGCAGGTCCCTTGACCTTACTTCGTTTAATGGCAAAACCAGCTCTTAGGAGGATCTGGATTATCTTCTCTCCTTTCTCGAAGACTTCCCCCGCTGTGTTCCCCCATACAATGATGTCATCAATGTACTGTAGATGTTCTGGAGCCTCGCCCTTTTCCAGTGCAGTCTGGATCAGTCCATGGCAAATGCTGGGACTATGTTTCCACCCCTGAGGCAGTCGATTCCAGGTGTACTGCACACCTCTCCAAGTGAAAGCAAATTGTGGCCTGCACTCCGCTGCCAAAGGAATGGAGAAGAAGGCGTTGGCAATGTCAATGGTGGCATACCACTTGGCTGCCTTGGACTCCAGCTCGTACTGGAGCTCCAGCATGTCCGGCACAGCAGCACTCAGGGGTGGTGTGACTTCATTGAGTCCACGGTAATCCACCGTCAGCCTCCACTCTCCGCTGGACTTACGTACTGGCCATATAGGGCTATTAAAGGGTGAGCGAGTCTTGCTGACCACCCCCTGGGTCTCCAGTTCACGGATCATCTTATGTATGGGAGTCACAGAGTCTCGGTCGGTGCGGTATTGCCGACGGTGCACGGTTGCTGTGGCTATCGGTACCAATTGTTCTTCAACCTTCAGCAGTCCCACAGCAGAGGGGTCCTCTGAGAGGCCAGGCAAGGTGTTCAACTGTCTAATTTCCTCTGCCTCCACAGTAGCTATGCCAAACGCCCAACGAAGTCCTTTTGGGTCTTTGAAATACCCACTCCTCAGGTAATCTATGCCAAGGATACACGGGGCCTCTGGACCAGTCACGATGGGGTGTCTGTGCCATTCCTTCCCAGTCAGGCTTACTTCAGCTTCCAGTACAGTCAGCTGTTGGGATCCCCCTGTCACCCCAGAAATAGAGATGGATTCTGCCCCTATGTATCTTGATGGCATCAAAGTACATTGTGCGCCGGTGTCAACTAAAGCCTTATATCTTTGTGGCTCTGATGTGCCAGGCCACCGAATCCACACTGTCCAATAGACTCGATTGTCCCTCTCCTCTACCTGGCTAGAGGCAGGGCACCCCTAGTCCTGGTCATGGTACTCGTTGCGCTCTTCTTGTAAGTATGACCTGGAAGTCCCTTCAAGAGGATCAGACATATCATCATTCCTGGGCCGTCTGGAGTCTTGCCTACGAGAGACTGGAGCAGCATTCATCCTCGAAGAGTTCCTTGTGGTACTTGTCCCTCTTTTCAATTCACGTACCCGGGCTGCTAAGGAAGAGGTGGGTTTCCCATCCCACTTCCTCATATCTTCTCCGTGCTCTTGGAGGTAAAACCATAGATTGCCACGTGGAGTGTACCCTCTCTCCTTAGCTGGGGGACGCTGGCTCCTGATAGCAGAGACCCTTGTTTGTCCTGGCGAGGTATGGAAGATCCCTTCCTTAATTTCTTCTCTTAGCCTCTGGTGTCCTTCTTCAATCTTCTCTTCCAGGCTTCGGACATGTTCAGCCAGTTTGGTTTCCACCGATGAGACGTGGGCTCGTAATGGGGCGGTGACAGTGTCTTCATAAATCCTGAGTTTGCTGACCAATGCACCAACCTTGTCCTCTCCCTCCCTCCATTGCAGCGTTGCTAGGTAGCGGGAATACATTTCTGGCCCGAGTCGTGCAAACTTCAACCACATCTGGGATGTGCACTGTACACCATCTGGACTTTTAGGAAATCTTTCGTCCTCTGAAAAGATTATCTCCAGTACAGCCAATTCTCTCAAGCACCGGATACCTTGTTCCATCGTGTTCCACTGTCCTTGCTGTACGTGGAGGTCCTCCTTGCAAAGGTATCTCTCCCTTACACTGGACAACAGTCGCCGCCACAGGCTGAGAGTTTCCTGCCTCCTTCCAATCCCCTGATCAATGACGACATCTCGAGACAGGGATCCCAGTTGTCTTGCTTCACTTCCATCTAGAATTGTGTCGTTAGCGGCGGCATCCCAGATTCGGAGCAGCCAGGTCAGGATGGACTCGTTCGCCTGTCGTGTGAACTCTCTCCGAAGCTCACGTAGCTCACCCAGGGATAGGGACCGAGTGATTATTTCTGGTTCTGTCTCCTCCGGTGGATGTGAAGGTCCTGCCTCTTCGTCATCATTTGCTATGCGAACTGATTTGGTCTTCGATTTCCTTTTCTGGACAGGGGCGACTGCTATTGGTTTCTGTTGTCCTTCTGGCTCCTCGATGGTTTGTGTGGGCATGGTGCCAGTTGATTTATTTCTTACTCCCTCCGACTCAGCTGTAGTTTGTGTGGACGTGGTGCCAGTTGATTTGCTCCTTCTCTCCTCCCCCTGGCAGTGCTGTACCATGTCAAGCAGTGCCCGGTAAGCAGTGGCCAGGGCCCAGCAGGTTGCCGTGAGCTGACCATCTCTGGAGCTGCCAGAGCATTTTTCCTTTACCAGTTTTATCATGCTGACAGGATCCTGCAGTTGTTCAGGGGTGAATTTCCAGATCATGGGAGGAGAAAACTTCTCCAAATACTGGCCGATGTCCTCCCACTTCCCGTGCCACTCAGCGTTATCCATTCCCAGGACAGGCGTCCAAACAGCCTCCCTAGAAGGCCCTGTTCTGACCCTAAGCATGGTGTAAACAGTACAGAGCAGACAGAGCAGCAGACAGAGCAACACTAACAATAACATTATGCCGTCCTTAGCATCAAAAGGAAAATCAATATTTTCAAAAACTGTTGTACCAGGTCTGAAGGGAAAGAAGGAGGTGAGAGGCTGGAAACCACCATTCCCCACTGTTCCCCCAAAGGGCTGGGTGCAATTTTTAATGAGGCCCCAGAGGTAGCAACCCAGACCAGGACAGGTAAACAGGACTGAATACACATTTACAATGAAACTCATTGCTTCTGAGGTTATGATGACATAAAC
>NW_020923053.1:0-795 GCF_003984885.1 Neopelma chrysocephalum
TTCCCGCCCCTCCCCCACCCCTGACCCCCATTCCCGCCCCTCCCCCCCCCGTTCCAGGTGTTCCAGCGCCGCTTCAACGGCTCCGTGAGTTTCTTCCGGGGGTGGAACGATTATCGCTCCGGCTTCGGCCGCGCCGACGGCGAGTACTGGCTGGGTACGACCAGTAGGGACCAGTATAGACCAGTACAAACCAGTACGGGCCGGGATTCCCGCCCGGGGACCCCCCCCGGGGCCAAACCAGTATGGACCAGTATAAACCAGTATGGACTGGATGGACCAGTGTGGGCCAGTGCAGACCAGTGTGGGCCAGTAGGGAGCAGTAGGAACCAGTACAGACCAGTACGGATTAATAAGGGCCAGTAGGGACCAGTACAAATCAATATGGGCCAATATGGACCAGTACAGACCAGTATGGATCAATATGGACCAGTAGGGACAAGTACAGACCAGTAGGGACCAATATAGACCAGTATGGATCAGTACAGGCCAGTAGGGACCAGTACAAACCAGTATGGATCAGTACAGACCAGTATGGATCAAAATGGGCCAGTAGGGACCAGCACAGACCAGTATGGACCAGTATGGATTAACATGTACCAGTAGGCACCAGTACAGACCAGTATGGATCAATATGGGCCAGTATAGACCAGTAGGGATCAATATGGGCCAGTAGGGACCAGTATGGACCAGCACAGACCAGTATGGACCAGGCCCTCCCACAGGCCGCCCCAGTGCGTCCCAGTTGGCCCCAGTTCCGCCCGTGGCCCCATTTTAGCACCTTCGTGACCCCCCATG
>NW_020923053.1:805-3142 GCF_003984885.1 Neopelma chrysocephalum
CCCCCCCCAGGGCTGCAGACGCTGCACCTGCTGACGCTGCAGAACCGCTACGAGCTGCGCGTGGAGCTCGAGGACTTCGAGAACAACTCGGCCGTGGCCACCTACGGCACCTTCGCCCTGTCGCCCTCGGCCGTCAGCGCAGAGGAGGACGGTTACACCCTCCACGTCGGAGGCTTCGTCGACGGCGGCGCCGGTAAAGGGGGAGGTCGACGGGGTCGACGGGGGTCAATGGGGTCAATGGGCGTCAATGGGGGTCAACGGGGGTCAAGGGTGACCACTTGAAGGTCAATGGGGTCAATGGGGGTCAACCAGGTCGAGGGTGACCACTTGGAGGTCAATGGGGTCAATGGGGGTCAATGGGGGTCAACGGGGGTCAAGGGTGACCACTGGGAGGTCAATGGGGTCAATGGAGGTCAATGGGGGTCAACCAGGTCAAGGGTGACCACTTGGAGGTCAATGGGGTCAGTGGGGGTCAACGGGGGTCAACTGGGTCAAGGGTGACCATTGGGAGGTCAATGGGGGTCAACCAGGTCAAGGGTGGCCACTGGGAGGTCAATGGGGGTCAACGGAGGTCAACGGGGGTCAACCGGGTCAAGGGTGACCATCGGGAGGTCAGTGGGGTCAATGGGGGTCAACCAAGCCAAGGTCAACCAGGGGATGGTCAATGGGGTCAATGGGGGTCAACAGGGGTCAACCAGGTCAAGGGGATCAACGAGGGGTCAACCAAGCCAAGGTCAATCATCGGGTGGTCAACGGGGTCAATGGGGCGTCAACCAGGTCAACATCACCCATGGGGAGGTCAAGGGGGTCAATGAAGTCAAGGTCAACCACAGGGTGGTCAAGGGCATCAATGGGGGGGTCAACCAAGCCAAGGTCAACCATTAGGAGATCAAGGAGGTCAGTGGGGTCAACCAGGTCATGGGGGTCAACGAGGGGGTCAACCAAGCCAAGGTCGACCACGGGGTGGTCAATGGGGTCAACCTGGTCAATGGGGTCAAGGAGGGGATCAACCAAGGTCAACCATAGGGTGGTCAACCAGGTCAAGTTCAACCATGGGGTGGTCAACGGGGGTCAACCAAGCCAAGGTCAACCACGGGATGGTCAAGGGGGTCAATGGGGGGTCAACCAGGTCAACATCAACCATGGGGAGGTCCACCAGGTCAACGGGGTCATCGTGGGGGTCAACCAGGTCAACGGGGTCAACGAGGGGGTCAACCAAGCCAAAGTCAACTAACAGAGGGTCAATGGGGTCAGCCAAGACAATGTCAACCATGGGGTGGTCAATGGGGTCAATGGGGGGGTCACGTCAACCATGGGGTGGCCAATGGGGTCCACCAAGCCAAGGTCAACCATAGGGTGGTCAACCAGGTCAAGGGGGTCAATGGGGAGGTCAACCAAGCCGAGGTCCTCCAAGGCGAGGTCGACCCTCCCCAGGCGACTCGCTGAGCTACCACAACGGGCAGAAGTTCTCGACGTTCGACCGCGACCAGGTCAACGTCAACCATGGGGTGGTCAATGGGGGTCAACCATGGGGTGGTCAAGGGGGTCAATGTGGGGGTCAACCAAGCCAAGATCAACCATAGAGTGGTCGAGGAGGTCAACAAGGGTCAACCAAGCCAAGGTCAACCATAGGGTGGCCAATGGGGTCAATGGGGGTCAACCAGGTCAATGGGGTCAATGGGGGGGTCAACCAAGGGGTGGTCAATGGGGTCAACAAAGTCAAGGCCAACCATGGGGTGGTCAACAGGGTCAAGAGGGGGGTCGACCAAACTGGGGCCAACCAAGCTGGGGTCAACCAAGCCAAGGTCAACCACGAGGTGACCAAGGAGGTCAATGGGGGGGTTCCACCCCGCAGGCGACTCGCTGAGCTACCACAACGGGCAGAAGTTCTCGACGTTCGACCGCGACCAGGACCTGTTCTCCCAGAACTGCGCCGCGCTGTCGTCGGGCGCGTGGTGGTTCCGCTCCTGCCACTTCTCCAACCTCAACGGCTTCTACCTGGCCGGGCCCCACCTCTCCTACGCCAACGGCATCAACTGGGCCCAGTGGAAGGGCTTCTACTACTCCCTCAAGAGGAGCGAGATGAAGATCCGACGCCTCTGAGGGGGACACGCCCACCCGCCGGACCCCCGGCCACGCCCCCCCAGCCCCAAGCCCCGCCCACTTATCTCATCAATAAAGACCCAGCGCTGATCAATTAAACAGGGTGGTGGGGGAGGGGTTGGGGGGGAGGGGTGATGTGGGGGCTGGGGGGGCGTTTGGTCCCTCCCACGTCGTTAATTAGGGTGGTTAACGAGGTGGTTAATTTGGGGGGGGGGGGGGGGGGGGGGGGAACAT
>NW_020923054.1:0-2016 GCF_003984885.1 Neopelma chrysocephalum
TGTTGAAGTCCCCGCAGAGGAAAAGGTCCCGTCCTTCCCCGGGCATTTTGGGGACGTTTTCCCTAAATCCCAGAGCCTCCTCCAACAGGGGCCACCCCGCAGGGCTGCTCAAGGGTTTGTGCAGCTGCTCCTGAAACCTCAGGGATGCCAAAGACGTGGAATCAGGGCACCACGGCTGCCATGGGCACAGCATCCCAACATCCCAAAATCCCAGCATCCGGGCATCCTTGCATCCCTGCATCCCAACATCCCTGCATCCCAACATCCTGGCATCCCAACATCCCAGCATTCCTGCATCCCAACATCCCTGCATCCCAACATCCCCAAATCCCAAAATCCGGGCATCCCTGCATCCCAACATCCCTGCATCCCAACATCCCAAAATCCCTGCATCCCAACATCCCTGCATCCCAACATCCCTGCATCCCAACATCCCTGCATCGCAACATCCCTGCATCCCAACATCTCTGCATCCCAACATCCCAAAATCCCTGCATCCCAACATCCCTTCATTTTGGCATCCCAAAATCCCTGCATCCCAACATCCCTCCACCCCAACATCCATACATCCCAACATCCGGGTATCCCAACATCCCTGCATCCCAACATCCCTTCATCCCGGCATCCCAACATCCCGGCATCCCAATATCCCTTCATTCTGGCATCCCAAAATCCCTGCATCCCATCATCCCTTCGGCCTGGCTTCCCCACATCCCAGCCCTGCTCCTGGTTGAGTGATTCCAGCCCTGGGTGATTCCCCCATAGTGCTGCAGGACACCCCCAAGCCCAGGGACAACCCTCAGCTGCAGGCTCAGATCCCAACTCCCTGATCCCAGGGCTCCAGGCCCACCCCACATCCCTCTGGATCGGGGCTCCAGGCACATCCCACATCCCTCTGGATCGGGGCTCCAGGCCCACCCCACATCCCTCTGGATGGGGGCTCCAGGCACATCCCACATCCCTCTGGATCAGGGCTCCAGTCACATCCCACATCCCTCTGGATCAGGGCTCCAGGTCCATCCCACATCCCTCTGGATCAGGGCTCCCTCTGGATCAGGTTCCCTCTGGATCGGGGCTCCCTCTGGATCAGGGCTCCCTCTGGATCAGGGTTCCCTCTGGATCAGGTTCCCTCTGGATCAGGGCTCTCCCCAAGCCCCCCCAGCCCCTCCCTCAGCAGCCCCCAAGGGTGAGACACTTTCCAGCTCCATCCCAAGCCCTGGAGGCCCATCCCGGAGGGAAAGGGCTGCTCCTGAGGGTGGCTGGAGGGAGCACAGGGCGGGCAGGGGCACCGGAGAGGGGGTGTCCAGTGTCCAGTGCCAGCCCAGTGCCAGCCCAGTGCCATACTGGTGCCAGCCCAGTGCCATACCGGTGCCATCCCCGTCACAGACACACACACACGGGTGACACCAGCTTTGTTTGAGCTTTTATCCCAAGGCCCCGGACCCCAAGATCCCCCCTGTGCCCACCCTGGAATGTCCTTTGCACGCGGCTACAAAAATCCCGGGAAGCCGAGGGGGCGGGGCCAGTCCCGGAGCTGAGCTCGGCCGAGCCCTTGGAGCTGATCCCTGGAGCTGAGCCCTTGGAGCTGATCCCTGGAGCTGAGCCCTTGGAGCTGATCCCTCGGAGCTGATCTCTTGGAGCTGATCCCTTGGAGCTGAGTGTGGTCAATTCCCTGGAGCAGAGCCGGGTCAGTCCCTTGGATCTGAGCTTGGCTGATTCCTGGGATCAGAGCTGGGCCAGTCCCTTGGATCTGAGCTCAGTCAATTCCTGGGATCAGAGCTGGGCCAGTCCCTTGGATCTGAGCTCGGCGAATTCCTGGGATCAGAGCTGGGCCAGTCCCTTGGATCTGAGCTCGGCTGATTCCTGGGATCAAAGTTGGGCCAATTCCTGGGATCAGTTGGGCCAGTCCCCAGATCCAAGCTCAGCTGATTCCTGGGATCAGAGCTGGGCCAGTCCCCAGATCCAAGCTCGGCCGATTCCTGGGACAAGAGTTAAACTGATCCCCGGCACTGGAGT
>NW_020923054.1:2026-2255 GCF_003984885.1 Neopelma chrysocephalum
AGCCCCAGGTTTTCAGGGAACAGGCAGTGGGATCATCCCCACTCCTGGCTCACACAGCTCCACTGTCCCGTGGCCCCAGCCACGGTCCCCTCCCTCCCGGCTTTTCCAGCTCTGGAGGCTGCTGGGACACCTGGAGAGCAGGAATTTGTGCTGGGAGCGTTTGGTTTGTGTCTGCCCCATGTTCATTGATCCTGGGAAACGCTCCCATGGAGAACTGGGGGCTGCACAA
>NW_020923055.1:0-2350 GCF_003984885.1 Neopelma chrysocephalum
GGGGGGCACTTGGGGACACTGCCAGCACCGTGAGGGGACACGGGGACAGGGGGGGCATGGGGGGCACTGGGGAACACCTCAGGACACTGCCAGCACAGTGAGGGGACACCAGGGACATGGGGGCATGAGAGGGGACATGGGGGGCACTGGGGAGCACCCAGGGACACTGCCAGCACCATGAGGGGATGCTGGGGACAGGGGAGGACAGGGGGTACATGGGAACACCTGGGGACATTGCACCCATGGGAACACTCTGGGAGCACCGTGAGGGGACACCGGGCACAGGGGGGGATGGGGGGGAGATCTGGGGACACTGCCAGCACTGAGAGGGGACAGTGGGGACGGGGGGGGATTTGGAAATACCTGGGGGCGTAGGGTGTACCTGGGGACACTGCCAGCACCGAGAGGGGACAGCGGGGATGGGGGGGGACAGGAGGGGACATGGGGGGCACTGGGGAAGACCTGGGGACAATGCCAGCACTGGGGACACGAGGGACAGGGGGATGGGGGGCACTGGGGAACACCTGGGGGCACAGGGAGCACTCAGGGACACTGTCAGCACTGTGAGGGCAGACATGGGGTGGGGGGCTCAGGGGGAACATCTGGGGACACTTGGGGACACAGAAGGGGGTCAGGTCACCTGAGGACATGGGGGGACACAAGGGGACGTGAAAAGATATGGGGAGGGGGAAACTTGGGGACACTTGGAGACACCTGGAGACATGATGGGGGGGACAGCTGGGGACATGTAGGGACAGCTGGAGACCCTTGGGAATATCTGGGGACGCAGGGGGACACGTGGGGACAAGGCGGGGACACACACTTGGGGAATACTTTGGGATACTTAGGGACCTGGGGACACCTGGGGACATGGGGAGGACACTTGGGGCAGAGGGGGACACACTTGGGGACACAGAGGACACACACAATCGGAAATACTTGAAAATACCTGGGGACACTCGGAGACAACTGGGGACACCTGGTGACACTTGGAGACATGGGGGGACACGGGGGGACACCTGGGGATGTGGTGGGGGGGCGACACAGAGGGGACACCTGGGGACATGGCAGGGGGGCCACGCCTAGGGACACACCTGAGGACACATAGGAACATCTGGAGACCCTTGGGGACATCTGGGGACAAAAAAAGGACGCCTGAAGACACAGGGGACACCTGGGGGCATGGCAGGGACACACACTTGGGGGATACTTGGGGACTTGAAGTTACCTGGGGACATGGGGGGGACTCTTGGGGACACAGCAGAGGAGACACACATGGGGAACACTTGGGGATACCTGGGGACACTTGGAGACACCTGGGGAGATGGGGGGACACCTGGGGACACGAGAAGGGCACCTGGGGACACTAGGGGGGATAGATACACACGTGGGGAATATTTGGGGACATTTGGGACACTTGGAGACACCTGGGGAGATGGGGAGGGCACCTGGGGACACCTGGGGACACAGAAGGACACACACACTTGGAATACTTGGGGACTTGAAGCCACCTGAGGACATGGGAGGACACAAGGGGACCCCTGGGGACACGGCGGGGGATACACACATGGGGAACACTTGGGGACACTTGGGAACACCTGGGGGGTTGGGGGAACACCTGGAGACACCGGGAGGGCACTTGGGACACCTGGGGACACGGGAGGGTGTACTTGAGGACACTTGGAGATGTGGAGGGGACACCTGGGGACACGGAGGGCACACGTGTCCCCCATCTCCCCTCTCTCCCGCAGGCTCGGTGCTGGCAGAGCTGGAGCACGACTGGCAGGAGGGCAGCGGGGGCGGCGGTGGGTCCCTGCTCCCATTTTCCCCATTTTTCCACCCAAAGTGTGGGTGGGTGGGTCAGTCCACCCCTGACTCCCCTGTCCCCCCAGACGCCCCAGGACAGTTCAGTGCCACGTTCCTGGACGGATCCTACCTGGCTCTTCCCGGGCACCTCTTCCCTCGTGGGTGAGTGACCCTGAGCAGGGGCTGCACCCCCACCCATGGCATCACCCCCCTTTGGGTGCTGCACCCCCCCAGCATCACCCCCTTTTTTTGGTGCTGTACCCTCCCCTCATGACATAACCCTGTTTTGGGGGCTGCACCCCCACCCACGTCACCCCCCCCTTTTTTGGGTGCTGCACACCCCCCCCAGCAAATAACACCCTTTTTGGGGTGTTGCACCCCCCCACCCATGACATCACCCCCCCTTTGGGTGCTGCACCCCCTCCTACATCACCACCCCCTTTTTGGGGTGCTGTACTGCCCCCCATGACATAACCCCCTTTTGGGTGCTGCACCCCCACCCATGTCACCCCCCCCTTTTTTGGGTGCTGCACCCCCCTACATC
>NW_020923055.1:2450-4432 GCF_003984885.1 Neopelma chrysocephalum
ACATCATAACCCCCTTTTTTGGGTGCTGCACCCCCTCCCCCCATGGCACAACCCCGTTTTTTGGGTGCTGGCCCCCATCCCCCCCTCCCCTCGCAGCCCCCCCGAGGCGCCCGAGACCATCGAGCTGGAGCTGCGGACGCTCAGCGCCCACGGGCTGCTGCTGTGGCACGGGATGGTGAGCTCGGGGTGACAGGGAGGGGTCCGGGGGGCTCCACCCCCTCAGGGCAGGGGGTCGGGGTGCCCCCACCCCGCTCACCCCCCTCCCTGTGCCCGCAGGAGCCCGGCGAGGGCGGCAAAGCCAAAGATTTCCTGGGACTCGGGCTGAAGGACGGGCACCTGGTGTTCAGGTGAGCAGGGCAGCGGGGTGAGCCGGGGTGCCTGTGTCCCCTGAGGTGCCCCCCAGGCTGACCCCACATCCCCCACAGTTACCAGCTGGGCAGTGGCGAGGCCACCATCGTCTCTGAGGATCCCATCAACGATGGCGAGTGGCACCGGGTGACGGTGACCAGGTGGGTGGGGTCGGGAGGGGCTGGGGGGGCCCGGGGGTGGGTGGGGGTCGGGGTGGGGGTCGGGGTGGGGGTGCTGACGATGCCCTGCAGGGAGGGCCGGCGTGGGCAGCTCCAGGTGGACGGGGAGGAGCCGGTGAGTGGGGAATCCCCCGGATCCAACATCATGGCCAACACCGAGGGCAACGTCTACGTGGGTATGTGGGACACGGGGGGGGACATGGGGGACAGGGAGGATGGGGGGACACGGGGACATGGGGGGGACACGGGGACATGGGAGGGACATGGGGTGGGAGATAGGGGGGGACACCAAGTGGGACATAAGATGGGACCCGGGATGTTCATGGGGTGGAGATGGGATGGACATGGAATGAACGTGGGGGGGACATGGGATGGGACAGGGGACAGGAGGTGGAATGGACATGGGGTGGATGTGGGATGGACAATGGGTGGGATATGGGTTGGGACACGAGATGGCCATAGGGCAGGATGCAGATATGGGGTGGGAAATGGGATGGACATGGAATGGGACACGGGACGGACATGGGGTGACACGTGGGATGTGACACTGGGTGGGACACAGGGTGGGACATGGGATGGACATGGGGTGGGACACAGGGTGGGATGCAGGGAAACACATGGGGTGGACACAGAATGGGACACAGAATGGACATGGGGTGGGACACTGTATGGGACATGGGATGGACACGGGATGGGACACAGAGTGGGATGAGAGGGGACACAGGATGAACATGGAGTGGGACACAGGGTGGGACACAGGATGCACATGGATGGGGCAGGGGATAAGGCCACTGCTGGGCCGTGGGCAGTGCCCCGTGCCAGGACACGGCCCAGCGCAGGGTGTGCCCCTCCCCACATGTCCCCGTGTCCCCCCAGGCGGAGCCCCGGACCCCCGCGCCCTCACCGCGGGCAAGTTCAGCTCCGGGATCTCGGGCTGCGTGCGGGGGCTGGCGCTGGAATCCGCCGGGATCCCCCCCCACCCCATCGACCTGCGGCACGGCGCCGTGGGGGGGGCCCCCGTGCCCCCCTGCCCCTCATAACGCCCCCCCCGGAACACAGTTTGGGGGGGATTCGGCCGATTTTACTCTTTTCCAAAAAAAAATCCAAACAAAACCGCCAGGAGGAAACGGTGCTTCGCTGCCCCGGGGTGAGCCCGGGGGGGGGGCCGGGACCCCCAAAAATGTTTACACCCCCCTCCCAGCGGCCCCCCCGAAGCTGTGCCGGGGCGGCCGGGCCGCCTGGGGGCCCCCCCGGGGTGGTGCGGGGGGCGGGGGGGGCGCGAGGGACAATCGGGGTGCTGGGGGGACCCCCCCGCGGGGACAGCTATTAAAGGAGAGACAACCACTGCGGCTGCCGTGTCTGGGGGGGCTCTGTCGGGGGCTCGAGGGTGCGGGGGGGGCGCTGGGAGGGGGAATGGGGTGGGGGGTGCAGGGGGATTGGGTTATGGGGGGGTGG
>NW_020923056.1:0-5112 GCF_003984885.1 Neopelma chrysocephalum
ACTTCACTCATCATTTTGCGCTGCTCTTTTTGTTGACATGAGAAGATGAATTAAAATATCAAACTTATTTTAGATTTGTGTTTGTGTTAAAAATCTTGCCAGTCTGTTGACCATGAAAATTTATTGTTTTCAGTCAAAATACTGATATAAAAAGGAGGAAGTAGTAAGACAGAGAGAAAACTTCACTCTACAGAAAACTGGTGACTTTCAATCAGGAACATTTCAAAGAGTCATATCATAAATAGAAGTAGTTTACTCTTAGGCATGTTGATAAGACAAGGTGTGTAGGTAGAACTGACCTTTTAACTGAATGAAGCAGCTTAGCTGGGAAAAAAAGTGAGGTTTTGGACCCTCTTTCCAGTCTCTGAAAAACCTGGAGGTTTGAGGACTCTTTAATTTGTTGATATCTATCATTTTAAGAGACTTTTGCTGGAGAAGCCTTCAAACTGCCTCCTCTCCTTAAGATGCCTCAGCTTGAACATTCAGAAACGCATTTGAAAAGGTGGGTTGAGGAAGATGTAAGTAAAATAGGCACAGTCAAAGATATTAGCCATCTAAATAGTGTAGTTAGACAGACACAGTTCAGCTAAATTGTGTCTTCTTTAATTTCATGGTCCTTCTTAATTTCTGATAGAGCTTGGCAAATATATCCAAGGGCATAGTTTGTTTTTTGAAGTGTAAATTGGGCCCTCCCTATCCCAGTTTAAAGCTCTGGTGTATCAATTTGCAAAACCTAAGAGTAATTTTTCACACCACTGTTGTAATATATTCCACAAATTGAATCCGCAGTAGCAGCGTTGCTACGACTCGTGAGCCAGTTAAACACTCAGCCTTGCCAACACTGGTGTGCAGAATTCATCCTGGCCATCGCCCCATGGAGATAACTCCGGTTCCTTTGAAGTCAGTGAAAAAAACTCAGAAATTCATCCTGAATTTCAGTGGAAAGGTGAGATCAAAAACATCTAGAAATATCCTTAGTGCCAAGGGGACTCATACAGAGTGTTGCTTTTGTAATTGCCACTTAATTAGACATGTAATGATTTCATGCCTGGAGAATTTGGAGGAACAACACAGCAAATACACCTGCAAGCATGCACCTTCTTTGCTCTCTTCTGCTAAAACTGCTTGTTCTGATGGTATTTCTGAACAGCTGAAGGATTAATGATCATTAATCTAAATTATTGAAAGACAGGCACACATCTCTCAATATGATAATATGATAGGCATATATCCAGCAGGGCACACATTCAGCAGCCAGCTCTGCATGTCAGCTTGCATCTCCTTGGAACAGCAGGAATTGCAATGCAGGGGGACAAAGGGCATTGAGGAGATTGAAGGGAATACAGTGTACCATGTGGAGCACAGCAGCACTTTGATGTCCTTGAATAAAAGCATAAAATATTTTTTGACACATACTGGATAAGGGTTAGCCTTGTTTCTCAAAAAGACGACTTGTTATATTTTGATTTTGTGAAAACAACTTTTAAAATTCACATATTTTTCTGAATGCAGATGGTCACTGAGTTTTCCTGACTTGTTAGTGCTTTTTAGACTGAAACAGTCTTACTTGTTTTACTTTCTCTCCCTGAATGAAACCCAGAACAATCTAGTATTAATATGCTCATAATAACTAGGGAAAAGAAATCACAAACACATTCTCAGTGACCCCTTGATCCACTTTCTGTGGAAGCTAGCAGGAAAAAGATGAGGGATGCAGGGATGTGGATGCCTTCCCTGCTCCAGGGGTTAGGAAGCAAGGTTCAGTTAGAAAATGCTGACAGCCTCACAGGCAGCATCGCTTCTGAGACTGGTGTCAGCGAGTCCCTGAGGCTGGAGCACAGTAAAGGAGAAGCAAGTCTGGCTGGCTGCTGTTGTCTCCTTGCAACCTAATTGCATGGAAATGTTTTGGGAATACACAGCTGCTGTTACACATGGTGCTGGCCCATATTTGAAAGCAGACAGAAATGCCTGTATAACCAACCCCAGGATTTCTGCGTGGCTGCAGGAACATGTGCTTTTTCTAACACAGACAGACAAGCCCTTGGCAACTTATCAATTCACGACAGCCATCTGTTTCAGTAAGGATCATTTGTACCCCAGGACAGGTAGGACCCTAAATCTGCATGGCAAAGCTAATGTTTCCTCCCTCTCTCAAGACAGAGAGCTGCCAAGCGACCCCTCTGCCATCAGCAGCTTTTTATTGAAGAGCAGTGACTGCTAGAGGTGTTTGGGAGCCCAGTTAACATCTGGCCTCTTCTGTCCCTGAACCAGCAGCTTTGCTCACCAGCAAAGCTTTGCTCTTTTGTACTACCTACTGCCTTCTCTATTTGTCTGTGCTGACCTCAGCCCAGAAACATTCTCACTCCATTTGCACTGTGCTGCCTGAAGTACCGGGCACTCACCAGCCCCATGGGCATTCTGCAGCCCATCCACCCTTGTGCCCTGGACTGGGAGGGAGACCAGGGGCTAAACCTGGCCCTTGGTGTCTCTTGGTCAGTGGTTTGTCTCTTCAGGGAGAGGTTACTTACCTCACATAGCTTTTCTTGGGGTCTGTACTTTGCTTGCTTTGAATTTCCTCCATCAAATTGCCACCAAAGCCCTTCAGCAGCAGTGCCTTTTTTCCACAGCCCATTGGGAAAAAAGTAGGGAAGAACACCTAGTGGGATTGTGGTGGTGAAAAAGTGGCCCTGATTTTCTCCAGCCTTCTAAGCCCACTGTTACTCAGAGAGACAGAGCTGTCGCTGGCTGCATGCAAATTTAATTGTGAGGCTTTTTAATGGATTTAAATGGGATTAGCTATTCCAAAGCAGCTTTCATATGTGTCTCTCAGCTGCAGAGTGTTTAGACCTCCATGGAGAATTTGACTTCTCACAAACTAGCTTTGTTGTTTTGTTTATGCAAGGATCTAGGCATTTGGGGTGTTAAAGAAGCTTTAAAACATTATTGCCTGCAAAGCAAAAGGACCTGGTTGTCAGCCCAGGGCAGAGACAATAGCTGATCCCCCTGATAAGAATGGTTTATTCAAAATTAGATTGATCATGCTTCAGGCTTACCACAAAAAGTGCTTTCCCTGATCATATCATAAATCCAAATTTATCCTATCTTCCAGGATAAAGACTATGCACAGAAATTAAGTACCTTTTACGTGGAGAAAGAGAACAATTAGATCACAGCCTGTCCCAAGATATTAAACCAGTTCAGTGCCTGAAAATTTTCACTAATGTCAAGAGCTGCACAGAGAATGCCTTTCTGGAATTGCAGCCACTGCCTAAGATGTGCACATGCTGCTCAGCCCCTATAAATTGCTGTTTCACACTAGCTGCTCCATTTTCTCCCCAGGATAACATCTCACTGGATTTGCCTGAGAGGACCAAGTTGCCTGTGTATAACTGTAATAGTTTTTTCATACCAAGATTACTACTTACAGCCATATGGAGCCTGGAGGCTGCTCTGACCTTTGGTACAATAATTATTGCTCATGACTGAGGCAGACCTATAATTTTACGTGATGCTTTACAAACATAAATACATTATTACTGTTCCAAGGAAGGACCATATCAGTTTAAAAAGTGCTGCGCCATTATAATAGTTGAATCAAAGTTAATGTGTTATTCAAGTGTGGTCAGAAAGAAGCCACACGTGTAAGGATGTAGGTGACCTTACTGATCTCAGCCTGGCAGAGCTCAAACTAATGCCTCTCTCACCTGGTATTACCACTAAGAGCCCATTCCACACTTGAAACAGCAATATTGATGTTGAAACACCAGGCATTCTCCACCTCTGTTATCCTTTCTGCAATAAAACCTGGCTTTGCATGAAGGAGGATGCATGAGAAGTGAAAGCAGTGTGGACAGAAACGATGCCGAGAAAGGTGCTTTGCACAGTATTTGAAGCTGAGCAAATTGGTCAAAATTCTCATGTTGCTCAGTTCATTAGGAGACCTGAACACCCACCCACTGGTGCTACCTGCTCTCCTTACACCACATCTGCTCTCACAGCAGAATATGTTTCTCCATCACCCACCCAAAGGCTGAGAGAAGGGCAGGAGGAAAAGGCTCAATAGAAAACCTGTCCACTGGGAGATGCTGAATCCAGGTGACTTAGCCTGCCATAACCCACAGTGGTTGAAGAACTGAATCTACTTTGAACTTTTCTGTCTTTGGAATAATCTTGATGTAAAAAAGTGCTTGGAGCCATTGTTGCCTATTTGTTCTTCCCCACACCTTTTTCTGGAGCAGAACAATGCATCCTGTTCTGAGGCTTTTTCATCTTCTATAGAGTTCTAGTATTTGTGGAGTTGACCTCAGGTTTCAGAAACATGTCATTTTTCCGTGAATGTTGAACAAACTGTGGTGCACAATTACCAGCAAGTTGCCATCAGATGGATGTTGATTACAGAAAACGAGAACTGAAAGGATTGTACAGAATGAACTTAAAAGCAACTGGAACGAAGCTCATTTATGTTTTCTCAGCCTGCCTTCAGTTGTTTTGTTGAGTATACACTACATTTTCTATCCTGATTGAAATTCAAATTACTTTCTATGTGGGAAGGTCTAGTGAGAACTAAGGATACCCTTCATCTGCAGATTTGTGGATCTGGTATTTAAAATGTGATATTTAGCCAAAAGACAGGTTGTCCATCCAAGCAGCCTGACCTGAGCAAACAAAGGGAAAGTACTTCGTGAAGGGAAACCTTCACTAAGGGTTTGGGTAGAGTGAGATCTTTGCCCCAACCCCATCTGTCCCTTCACAAAAATCTCTATGTTAGCACTGCTGGAATGCACTAGACAGGCACCGCAGCAAGGGACTGTGAGGGAAAGGCATAAGAAATTAGCCTCATGTTCAGCATGTGTAACTCAGCAGGCCTCCTATCTGCAATTAGCCCTTTTATAGCACTGCCATTCCAGCAGAGACTGCCTACGACTGAGACACTTTTTTCTCAGTTGCTTGCTGTGAAATTACAGTGACATGGTATGAGGGAAGGAAAGGGCTGGTGTCACTGATGAAAGCACCAAGATGTAACTTCAAAAGAGGACGAAATTTTATGCTTCCAAAGGAGACCAAGGAAGATATAAAAAAGGCAATGGCTTTCACCACCTGATCGCACTTCAG
>NW_020923057.1:0-3455 GCF_003984885.1 Neopelma chrysocephalum
GGAACCGCTGGAAAAACTCTTTTCCAGGCATTGTGGCCGTGCCAGGACCAGGGGAAAAAACAGGGAATTCACCTCAGGACTCCCCCCACGGCCCCGAAATTTGGGAATTTCGGGGTTTATCCCCGTTTTCACCCCTGTTGTCACCCCGGTTTTCCATAAAATCCTTGGAAAACGGGAACAGGGAGGAAAATCCACCCGGTTTTCTCCTCCCAGTCTGGAATTTCAGGGCTGGAACACGAGTTTATCCCCAAAAATTTGGGAATTTCGGGGCTGATCCCCGTTTTCACCCCTGTTGTCACCCCGGTTTTCCATAAAATCCTTGGAAAACAGGAGCAGGGAGGAAAATCCACCCCGTTTTCTCCTCCGAGTTTGGAATTTATCCCCGAAAATTTGGGAATTTTGGGGCTTTATCCCTGTTTTCAGCCCTATTTTCACCCCATTTTTCCATAAAAGTCCTTGGAAAATGGGAGCAGGGAGGAAAATCCACCCGGTTTTCTCCTCCCAGTCTGGAATTTCAGGGCTAGAAGGTACCTTTATCCCCGAAAATTTGGGAATTTGGGGGCTGGGAAAGGGGTCAACCCCCTTTTCATCCCTGTTTTCCCCGACTTGTCCAAGAAAACCACGGGAAAAGGGGGGGAGGGAGAAAAATCCGCCTCGTTTTCCCTCTTTGCACCAAAAACTTGGGAATTTTAGGGCTGGAAGTCGCATTTCTCCCAATTTTCCTCCCCAATTTCCTCCGTTTTTCCCTAAAGCCCCAAACTCTGGGATCAGAAATCCCTTGGGAAGGGGCTGAGTTCCGTTTGCCGAGGATCCCGAGGGGTATTCCCGACTTTTTTTAAGGGAAAAATCCCTAATTCCGGACTCTAAACCCCTCGGGAATTCCATCCCGGAAGCTCCTCAGGGACAAGGATTTATCCCAAAAAAAACCCCGACCCCAAACAGGGATTTTTCTTTGGGAATCTGCCGGAATTCCCGATTTTTGGGCCGTTTTGGGGCTGTTTTCCACTCTGGGAGCACCGGGAATGCCCGGGGAAGAGCCCGGGAATGAGGATCCCAAGAATTCCAGGGGGGGTGGGAAAAAGAGATCCCAGGAATTCCAGGGGGGATGGAAAAACTGGGGGGGGGTTTGGGCTCTTTTCCAGAGTTTTCAGGGCCTAGAATTCCTGGGATTCGCTAATTGTGGCCTCGTTAGGGCCGGAATTGGGTTCCCACATTCCCGAATTCCCGTTAAAAGGAAATTCCAGAGGGAATAAAAAACCCATCCAGGCGTTTGGCTCATTAATTAAACGCCATTTGCATAATTAACATAATTAACATCATTAACGAGGCGCCGCCGAGGCCGCTGGGGGGGGAGGGGGAGGGAAAAGAGGGAAAAATGAGGAAAAATCAGGGAAAAGGAGGAAAAAGGGAGAAAATTCAGGGATATTTGAGCCAAAAAAAAAGAGGGAAAAGGGAAAAAAATGGGGAAAAATCGGGAAAAATGAGGAAAATTCCAGGCAAAGGAGCAAAAGTTGGGAAAGGGGATAAAAGCTGGAAAAGGGAGGGAAAAATGAGGAAAATTATAAAGAAATGTGGGAAAATGAGGGAATTATGGGAAGATGAGGGGAATTATTAAAAAAACAGGGAAAGTGAGGAAAAAAGTGGGAAAGGGAGCAAAATATGAGGAAAAGTGGCCTGGAAATAGAGGGGAATGATCAGAAAATGTGGAAAATGAGCAGGAATTGGGAATTTGGCAAGAAATGGGAGAAAGGAGCAGAAAAGTGGGAAAAATGAGGAAAATAGGAGAGAAAAGGGGGAAAAAAGGAGAAAAAGACACTGGAAAAAATCAGGAAATGGGATTAAAAAAAGGGGGAAAGGACCAGAAATGAGGGAGTGAGGAAAATTGTTGGGAAAATGAGGAAAAACGAGGAAAAATGAGGAGAAATGAGGAAAAATGAGGGGAAATAGGGGAAAAATGAGGAAAAATGAGGGGAAATTGGGGAAAACGAGCAAAAATGGGGCAGGAAATCACTAAAAATTAGGGAAATTTATGAAAAAATCCGGGAAAAAGGCCAAAAATCTGGGAAAAGGGGGATGTGGGGGGTCGGGGGGGGGTCTCCCATTCCCAGGTTTTTCCCTGGAATGTCCCCGGGGTTGTTTTTTGGGCTGTTTTGGGTGGATTTTGATGCTCCCGGGGGAGGTGGGAGCCCGGGATTCTCCTCATTCCTTGCCCTTATTGGGCTCCGGGTTGGGATATTTGGGATATTTGGGATATTTGGGAATAACACGGTGAATTCCAGAGGGATCCTCCCCCCCCTCCGGGTTCTCAGGGGTCTAAAAGGGGCCGATCCCGGGTTTTTTTGGGAAGCTCCCACATTCCAAGGGGGATGAGCAACTCCCCCCAAATATTCCCTAAAAAAAACGGGATTTGGGAAGCAATTCCAGGTCAAACCCCCCCAGGGGGGAAGGTTCTGTTGTATTCCAAGGGGTTTTCCCTGAAATCTCTCCTGAATCCCAAAAATTCACGGGTTTTGGGGGGGGAGGATCCCAAATTTGCCCCAAAATGGGGAAATCCAGGGAATTCTCCCCAAGGGGAAGGGGCAGAGGGGGGGATTGTCCCTGATCCAGGGGGTGGGAATTCCAAGGGATCCGTGATTCCCGCCCCAGGGATGTGGGATCTTCCCAGAGTTCCCTGCCCAGAATTCCCAGTGTGGGGAACTGGGGGAACTGGGAGGGAAAAGGGGGGTTGAGGGGAGAATTCCCAGTTTTAGGGGGGGTTGGGAAGGAAGGGGAAAAATGGGAAGGGAAGGGGAAGGAAAGGAAGGAGAAGGGAAAGAAGGAAAAAAGAAGGGAAGGGAAGGAAAAGAGGGAAAAGAGAAAAAGAAGGAAAAGAGGGAAAAACGGAGGAAATTGGGGAGGAAAATCGGGAAAAATGCGTCTTCCGGCCCTGAAATTCCCAAGTTTTCGGTGTAAAGAGGGAAAATGAGGCAGATTTCCCTGTTTTCCAAGATTTTTTATGGAAAACTGGGGTGAAAATAGGGGTGAAAACAAGGGATCAGCCCCGAAATTCCCAAATTTTCTGGGATAAACTCGTGTTATAGCCCTGAAATTCCAGACTGGGAGGAGAAAACCGGGTGGATTTTCCTCCCTGTTCCCTTTTTCCAACCTTTTTTATGGAAAACCGGGGTGAAAACAGGGCTGAAAACAGGGATCAGCCCCGAAATTCCCAAATTTTGGGGGATAAACTCGTGTTCCAGCCCTGAAATTCCAAACCTGGAGGAGAAAACCGGGTGGATTTTCCTCCCTGCTCCCTTTTTCCAAGGTTTTTTTATGGAAAAACGGAGTGAAAACAGGGATCAACCCCCAAATTCCCAAATTTTGAGGCCGTGGGGGGAGTCCTGAGGTGAATTCCCTGTTTTTTCCCCTCGTTCCTGGCACGGCCACAATGCCTGGAAAAGAGTTTTTCCAGCGGTTCC
>NW_020923058.1:0-668 GCF_003984885.1 Neopelma chrysocephalum
AACTGCTGATAATTCCACGATTTGTGGAGAACCTTGAACTTTATGGATGTCTTGAAGCCAATTATCTTTTTCTTTCCAGACTATTACTGCATTTCCAGTTCTCCCAGATCCATCAGTGAAAATTGTTTTTGCGTTTTTGATTGGAAGGTCTGATTGCATAATTTTTAATTTTAATGGAATTGGAATTAGCCTTTGTAAAAATGGGCACGCCGGGAGGTGGAATTTCACTTCTCCCGGGTAACCCCCGATGGCAATTTGAAAATCTATGGAATTTTGCAGCAGTTGTTCCAGATGTTCAGAAGTCAGTGGGAGGTAAATATGATTTGGTTCTTCTCCACTGAGTTCTAAACATCTGATGCGACCTTTGAAAATCAGTTTGCCAATCATTTCTGCTATCGTCACAATCGTTTTTGAAAATTGATGAGGGAGGAATATCCACTCCCACAAGCAGAAGTCCTTTTCACCCTTGGTGAATTGACCTAGCAGAGCTAATGGTTGATTTTCTCTTTTATTATAACCAATGAGGATGGCAGTCCCTCCATCCTCCGATATGATTGTCTCTCTGAGATTTTTGTTTCAACAGTGGCAAGGGCTTTCTTTGCATTTGATGTTAAAAATCTGGGGGGAGGACAGATCTGCATCTCCTTTTAGTAATTCGAACAGTGGGT
>NW_020923059.1:0-3973 GCF_003984885.1 Neopelma chrysocephalum
CCCCCCCCGGGCGCTGTGTCCCCTCCCGGTTCCCTGCTAAGCCTCCCCCTGTCCCGCAGAACCCTCCGGCTGCTGCGGCAGAACCTGGACGAGGAGGCCAAAATCATGAGGGACGTTCCCGGCTGGAAGGTTTGTGACTCCTGGGAGCGAGGATTGGGGGTGGGGTGGGGCTGCCCTTCCGTGATCCCGCGGGCTGGGAACCGGCCATTCCAGTGGATTTGGCGCCGTGTCACCCCCTGGAAAGGTGGGATCACCCGGGCTCCAAGCAGCCCCCCCCCCAGAACAGGCAGCGATGCTCCTTCCCCCTGGCAGCTCTTGGAGCAGGGGGTGGAGGGGCCCTGATCCCGCCCCCCGAGGCTCCCGCCTCTCCCAGCATTCCCTGCCTTCCAGGTGGGCGAGTCGGTGTTCCACACGGATCGCTGGGTGCCCCCGACGGTGGACGAGCTCTATTACCTGCGGCCCTCGGCCGAGATGGACAACGAGAAGTTCGGGCTGCAGTACTACGTCTGAGAGCCGCCCCTTCCCGGGCTCCTCCTCCCCTTGTTCCAACATTTCACGGGTTGTTTTTTCCCCTTCCCGGGCTCCTCCTTCCCTTGTTCCAGCGTTTCCCGGGTTGTTTTTGCCCATCCCGGCGCTTCCCGGGCTCCGGGTGCCTCCTGTTCTTGAAGCTGTTATTAAACCACGTGGATCCCGTGTCCTGTGTGTTCCTGGACATCCCCGTGTCCCCCACCGGGAATTCGGTGTTTCCTGGGCTTCCCTGCCCGTGTGTGTGCGCCTGGGAATCGGGGTGGGAATGTGGGATGGGGTTTCCTGCTCTTCCCTGCCCGGGAATCAGGGTGGGAATGTGGGATGGAGGGAGCAGCCAGTGGCTGTGTCCTTGTTCCCCCTCCCTGCCTCGGTGTCACTTGGGGGGGGTCGGGGGGGTTCTGAGCTCTCCCTGCGCTCACACATCCCATGGGTATGGATCCCATGGATGTGGATCCCAACGGATGTGGATCCCACCGGAGCAGCGGCGGGTGAAAACCCACCGAATTTGAGCGTTCAGCACAATTTTGACACGTTCCCCTCGCTCGGGGGTGGGAAGGAAGGGGCTTCCCGGGGTCCCAGCGGGGCCCCAGCTGCTCCCACCCCCCTCCACACACCCCCCACACTCGCATCCTGCGGGAATCCCGGCCGCTGTTCCCGCTCCCGGGAGGGGCCGGAGCGATGCCCGCGGAGGGGGCGGGGGCAGCGGGAGCCGCCTCCCCCCGGGCGGCACCGGGGCCGCTCCCGCCGGGGGTCCCCGGGGGGGCCGCGCCAGTCCCGCCGAGGGGGCCGGACCGGCAGGAGGGTCCGCGCCGCTCCCGAGGGATCCGCTCCCGCCGGGGGATCCGCTCCCGCCGGAGGATCCGCTCCCGCCGCGGCGGCCGCTCCAGCCGGGGGGGGTCCGCGCTGCTCCGTCCGAGGGTCTGCGCTGCTCCCGAGGGTCCCGCTTCACCCGAGGAGGCTCCGCTCCAGCCCCCGCGGGGGTCCCCGTCCCGCCGCCGCTCCCGGTGCCGCCGCCCGCACCATGAGCTCCGCGTCCTGCCCCTCCCGGGAGCCCCCCCGGTACCTCAGGTGAGCCCGGGAGTCCCTCCGGAGAGCCCCCCACTGCCCCCCTCCCCGGGCCGCGCAGGAGAGAACCGGGAGCTCCGGGGGGTCCCGGGGTCCCGCCGCGCCAGTGCCACTCTCTGGGGTCACCGGATTCGCCGCCGGGACCCCCCGGCCGTCCCCCGATTCCCAGCTCGCCCCGGGCCGGTCCCGCGGGGTCGTGGCCGGTGCCGGAGCCCCGCAGAACGCGGTGGGGACCCCGGGGGGGGGTGCTGGGGGCTCCAGCGGTCCCGCCGGTGGGGCGGGACCCCCCCGCAGCCCCGGGACGCCCCCCGAGTGGGCTCCCGCCCTCCGTGATGCTCCCGGGTCCTCCCGGTCCCCGCGCGCGTCCCCCGGGACGATCCCCCCCCAAGGAGCCGCGGGGGCGGGGGGGGGGTCGGTACCCACGGAGCCTCCGTTGCCGAGGAAACCGCATCCCGGGTCTCCATGGCTGCGACGGGGATGCTCCGGCAGCGGGAGCGGAGCGGGGGGACCCTCCGGGGATCCCGGGACCGGTCCGGGGGGTGCGCGGGGGACCCCCCGCTGCAACCCAGGGAGGGTCGGGGGGGTCCCAGAGCCGAGCTGGGCCGGGGTGGGGGGGAACGAGCGGCGGGAACGGGAGATGGAGCCGGGATACGGGGCTGGGATGTGGAGTTGGGATGTGGAGTTGGGATGCAGAGGGGGGACACGGAGCTGTGCCCGGGATGCAGGACCGGGATGTGGAACTGGGATGCAGAGATGAGGATGCGATGCTGGGATGCAGGGAGAGGGAGGACACGGAGCTGGGATGCAGAACTGGGATGTAAAACTGGGCTGTGGAACGGGGATGCGATGCTGGGATGCAGAGAGCGGCCGCGGATCCGGGATGCAGCGCCCGCGGTGTCCCGGCTCCCGGCGCTGGGATACGGGAAGGGACACTCAGGAATCCTCTCGTCCCCTCATCCCTCGGCTCCTCTCGCTCCTGCCCCAACCCCGCGGTAGCCGCGGACACCCAGCAGCCCCTGGAGGCACCAGGAACTGGGTTGGACTGGGTTGAACTGGGCTCTGCTGGGTCTCCCTGCGCTCCGGGGGGATCGGGAGCGGCATTCCAGGAGCGGCATTCCAGGAGCGGCATCCCAGCGAAGCCAAACCGCAGATCCCGGGGGGAGCGGGGAGGGCTGGAGGTGACCCCGGAGCCCTCGTTTGGGGGCGGTCGCGCTGCTTCCGGGGTGGGCGGCGATCCCAGGGAGCCCCGTGACGTGTGTCCCCTCCCTGGGGCCGCTGCCAGGACAGCGGGAGCCAACCCGGGCCGGCGCCCAGGATTTTCCCTGCCAGCAGCGATTATGGATAATGTTCTCCCGGGAACAGACGTGGGGAATTTTGTCAGACACGTGCCTTTTGTTGGGCGATGGACAACACACACACAGCTGTGCCTGGTCCTTCCCCCGACCCCCTCCCGGCCCCCCCCGGCCCCGCTGGGCGCGGGAGGGACATCGGGACAGCGCGGCTCAGTTCGACCACCACGGGCCCCCGTTGTGCTCCCCCCGGGACCCCCGTGTGGGGCTGGGACCGGGCTGGGACTCACTAGAGGGCACCAAAGGATTGGGGACTGGGATGGGATGGGATGGGATGGGATGGGATGGGATGGGATGGGATGGGATGGGGTGGGATATGAAAGGGTGGAAGGGATGGAAATGATACGATACGAAAGGAGGGATGGGAAAGGACAGGAAGGGATGTGATGAGCTGGGATGGAGGAGATGGGAAAAGGATAGGATGGGATGAAGTTTTTCTGGGAGGTTTTTCAGGACAGGCAGGGGATGGGATGCAGGAAAGGGGGACTGGGAGGAGGGCTCACTGTGGGTCTGCCTGAATGACAAGGGAATGCCCGATCCAAATGATCTCTGGGCTCTGCCAGGACACCCAGAGCAGCCAGGGATTCCACCCAGGGACCCCAACCAGGAATCCCAACCCGTGGCCCCTCCAGCTCCAGGAGCACCACACAACCCCTGCCCGTGGGGGGGAATGGCAGGTCCCCTCTCCATGGCTGGGACTGAGCGAGGTGTGAGTGTGCCCCCCAAAACGGGGGCAGGGCCGGGGCTGGTGCCCCCCAGCTCCCCGCAGGGCCGTGGGTTCCATCCCTGTGCCTCTCCCGGGGGTCGGATCCCAGGCTCCCGCCCTCGGCCCGCCCCGCAGCCGGCCCGGCCCGTTCCAGCCGCGCAGGTGAAGCCAACAGATGTGAGCAATTATTGTCCCATCGGCGGCTCCCGGCCCTGCCAACTCCCGGCTCGGCAGCGACGGAACAACCGCAGCATTGTTCACTTTTATGTAACAGCCCGAGCCCCACGAGCCCGGGGGCGCTGCCAGGGCCGTGCCTCGCACGGAT
>NW_020923060.1:0-3312 GCF_003984885.1 Neopelma chrysocephalum
GGATGGGATGGAGGGGCTCCAGCTGCCAGGGGGGACACTGGAACGGGGAGGAAGGTGCCCGAGGGGCTCTGCCAAGGGCCGGTGTCCCCTCGCCACCCCGCCACTCCGGGCAGCAAGGAGATTTATGAAGACACCTACCAGAGACTGGACAGCCTGGAAGAGACGATCCGAGAGCTGGAAATGACCATCAGTGAGATCAGCAGCCACCCCTCGGTGGAGTTGGTGTTCCCCAAAGACCTGCTGGGACCAGCGGGACCCAAGGAGGCCGTCAAGGAGACCGAGAAGGGTCTGGGGGACCTCAACCAGAGGAGCTGTGATGATGGGACTGTGCTGGACCTCAGCCAGGCCAAAGATGATGCTCCCAGGAGCCCATCCCCAAGCAAGACCAAGCCACCGCTGCTCCCCAAGCCGCAGCTGCCCCCCGGCATCCCGCAGGTTTATTTTCTATTATCCCTCTTGCCGTGCTCTGCCCTGGACTCACTCTGATGTCTCTTCCTCCACCTCTACCTGCTCCCTCTCTGTGACTCTACCTCCAGGCAGAGCCAAGGTGGAAAACCGACCTCCTTTCCTCCCTGTCACTTGGAGGGGTTTGGGAACTGCAGGCGAGCAGGAATGAGCTGAGGGAGGAGTCGGCAGCGGGAAGGGAGATGGTGCCAGGCAGTGCTGCCTGGTCCCATCCTAAATTAGACCCTGGATGGGGTAGTGTCCTCTGCCCTGGCAGGTTTTGGGGCTGGTGATGAGCACGGGGTCCGTGATGAGCATCCCGTTTGATCCATGATTGGCATCCCCCGGGGTCCGTGATGAGCATCCCGTGGGATGCAGCGAGGGCCAGGTGCCGTGGGTGACACGAAACGTCGCCCTTCGTTTCCCCATTTTGCATAAACACTTCCCTAATGAACTGCAGTTGGAGCCTGGCAGATGTTTCTCCTAATTAAATCGCAGCGTGGGCTCCCTGAAGCCATCCAAATTGCTTTCTGCTGGAATCCAGCTGGATAGCTGGGAAAAGGAAGGGGGGGGAGATGCCCCGAGCTGCTCTGACATCAACCTGCTCCTTTATTAACAGTCAGCACTGGGGGAATAAATCTCCTTTCCCGTTTGGAGCCGTTGGTTCCCAGCAGTGCCGGGGTGCTCTCGCTGGGTTGAATGGGCTGGCAAGTGGGTGTAGCTGCAATTTTTCCTGTCGTTGGCTCCCGCTGCACCTCTGGAGCCTGGGAAAATAGGAGTGGAGCTGCTGGGCTGTGGCTGTGGCACGTGTGGGTGCACACAGAGCAAAGCTCAGGGTTAGGCTGGAGAGGCTGCACTGAGTCCATCCTAAAACAGGGCAGGTGTTGTGTCACCTGGTGTTGTGTCACCTTCCCAGGATGCTGCATTGGTTGGGAAGGTTCCCAGTGCCTGCTGTGTCGGGAATGGTGTGGTGCAGGCACACGTGGGATTGTTGGAGGGCCAGGAGCCCTCAGTGATCCTCGTGGGTCCCTTCCAGCTCAGGATATTCCATGATTCTGTGCTTTCCTTGTGCTGTGCAGGGCCAGGAGCTGGAGCTCAGTGATCCTCGTGGGTCCCTTCCAGCTCGGGATATTCCACGATTCTGTGCTTTCCTTGCGCTGTGGGGCTCAGGAATCCCTGTGACCCCCTCCACGGGACCACTGAGGATCACGGAGGGCAGACAAGGCAGAGACCTGTGCCCGCAGGGAGTCACCAGCCTGGCCTGGCCGCGGTGACCCGTTGGCTCTCCCCGTTGGCACGGGGCAGGCAGGAGGCCACGGTGATGGCAGGGAGAGGATCTGGGGTGCCCCGGGCACGGGGGGGGACACATGAGGCACCGTTTTGGAGGGGGTGTGTGTGTGTCCAGGTACCACATCCCTCTGCTCTTGCAAGGCTCTGCGTGCCCACCCGTGCCCAGCCAGTCAACAAACACCTCCGTGTATTCCCACTGCCGCCGTTCCCACCTGGAATCTGCTTCTGCCTGCCGTCGCCTCTTTCCCCCTCTCTTGGCCGTGCACCCCTGCCCCCGGCGGGGTGTTCTCCTCCTGCCCTCCGTCTCCTGGTGTTTGCCGTGTCTGTCCCTCTTTGGTGGCTTCCTGGTAAGTCCCGGGTGGTTTGGGGAGCTCTCCCTCCGGAGCTCCCTCGGCACGAGGAGCCGGCGGCCTCGTCCTCGCCCGGCTTTGCCACCCCGGGCACCCCGGGCAGGGACATCCCGAGGGGGGCTCGGCACAGCTCCGGGCATCCCGTGTGCCAAGTTCCTAACCCAGTGGGGGCTTCACCTGCGGGTTTTAACCCCTTTTCCCCCCCGATGCTGTGTCCTGGCAGAGCGGCGGCGTGTCCATCCCGGCCATGAAGGTGGTGAACCCGGCGTCGCGGCTGAAGCAGAGCCAGCAGGGCAGCCCCGACAAGAGCAAGCACATAAAGCAGCGGATGGAGTACATGCGCATCCAGGGCCAGCAGCAGGTACTCCATCCCTACTGCCCGCGGCCCTGGCATCGCCTCGGGCGGGGCCTGAGTCGGGGCGAGGGGCACGGGAGACCCTGAGGGTGGTGGTTGTGGAGAACGGGCTCTCTCGGAGCCTCCTGCGCCTCGCTGGGGCTGGGGGGGGCACAGGGATGTGGCTGTTGGGGTGCAGGAGGGGCTCTTGCCGTGGTCTGTGCCCACCCGTGGAGGACAGGGGCGTGATTTCCTGCTGGGAGTGACAAACTCACCCCCGGTGTGGTGTGAGGAGTGACAAACTCACCCCCGGTGTGGTGTGAGGACAAAGCTGGAGTCGTTTGTCCCCCAACCCCGTGTGTCCCCACTGGAAGGGCTGAGCCCCAGCCCAGCCCTGGGGGACCCCAAGAGCCCCTTGGCCACGGTGATGAGCGTGGCAGAGCCGTGTGCTTGGCACAGGGGCTCCAAGGGGATTAATTTACCACGGCTGGGGCTGCCCAGCCTGTCCTGGGGGGGTTTTGGGGAGCCGGGACCCTCCGTGCGCCGCAGAAGCAGCTTATCCTGGGAGGAGGGGGGTCACAGGCAGGGTGATGGTATTTGGGGTGCCTGGCAGTGTGGGGAGAGGGTGAGTGGGCCACAGCAGCTGGAAGAGAAGCATTTTGGGATGGGATGGAGCGTCCCCCCCCCCCCAGCACCCAGCTCCCACCCCTCTCCCACCCCCAGGGGCAGCTCCTGCTCTGTCCTTGCTGACACCCCAGGGCTGGCCGTGGATTCCCAGCTTGCTCAGGCCACGGGCAAGGGGACCACGGCCAGTTCAGTGCCCTCCCTCCCTCCTCACCTCTTCTATCCCCCTGCCAACACCCCCTTCTCCCTCAGTGGGCAGCACGAGTGGGC
>NW_020923061.1:0-1177 GCF_003984885.1 Neopelma chrysocephalum
CCTAAATGGCTGTGATTAGTTAGCAGCTGATGGAATATTTACTCCAGTACTACTTCTTCTTAAAAAAAAAAAATCCAAACAAAACACAAAAAAACACCCCCTGCAAACAACAAAAAAAACCACAACACAGACAGAAAATGCTATTTATTTATATATTTTTATACTTATTTATTTACCTATTTATTTATTTATTAAATTCCTGCCACTGGTCGTGCACTGAAAACGTGACTCACAGAGCAGGAGCTGAACCTGGAGTTGCTCTTGTACTGAAAAAAAAAAAAAAAAAAAAAAAAAAAAAAAAAACCCCAGATTAAAGCACAGGAAGCCCGGTTGGTGCGAGCAGGCAGCGATCCCGGAGCCATTGGCTGCTCCGAGTTACCAAAAGTACGATAAATCGGCGATTTTTAAATAATCCCGACTGCCCCCGTGGCCTTGCGGGAGCGATGCTCCGCCGGCTCCTCTCCGCACCCTCCCTTTGCCAGCCTGGGGGTTCCAGCTCGCCCACAAATCGCTGGATGCAAAGCGGAGGTGATGGATGTCCCTCGGCATTCCCGGCCCCGCCGGATCCTTTCTGGAGCTCCGGGAGCCTCGGCTCCCATCGCTAATCCGCGCCTGCCTCCCCTCGGACAGGCCTGGCCACTTCCCTTCCCAACAATCCTCTTTTTCCTCCCCCCTTCCCTTGTTTGCTTTTCGCAAAGCTGATTCAGCCTTGGGGCGAGCGGGTCCTGCCCCCGCCGCCCGCCCCGGGCGGGATGAGCCGCGATGGGATCGCTCGGGTCCAGCCAGGACGAGCCTTTTTTTTGTTGTTATTTTAATTTTTTGCTGGTTTTTTGTTGTTGGGGTTTTTTTCCCCCCGGCGGCAGCTCGGCCCTGCAAAGGCGAGGGCGGGCCGTGTGTGCCGGGGGCTGCTGGGGCGCCCGGCTTGTGTCTTTCACACGCGTGATTTCCATGTTGGATCGGCCCCAAAAGAGGGGCTGGGAACATTCCTGGGGGTCCCCGAGGGGAGGGGATGAGGGGATGGGGAGTTGGGGGCTGTACCCTCCATCGGGGGGGGGGGATCAGGGTGGTTTTGGCAGCGAGGTCGCTCCTGGGGGTGGAAGGTGGAGACTGGAGAGCAGGGGAAGAATTGGGGGTACATGGGCACCATGGGGGGAAGGGGGGTCAGGTCAACCTCTGC
>NW_020923062.1:0-1743 GCF_003984885.1 Neopelma chrysocephalum
TGATGCCAAGATTTTGCCCCAAAAGGCACGAACGAAAAGAAACTGCTTAGAGACAGAATTTGTAGCCTTTAAGCAGGAGGTACTTTATTGCGACGTCGGAGAGCAGCCGGGTCGCCCCGGATCAGAACTGCTCTGCCTTGTCAGTAAAGGAACGGGTTTATATATGATTTTTACAGGTGATTACGACATCTTTTGCATACATATTCATAAAATTGCAACATACATTATCAATATTCATAAGAGGTGGAGTTTGGGCGGAGTTAGAGGTGTGGTCTTCAATTTGGGGAGAATCTGGGAGGGAGTTCCGGCCTTCGGTCTCGGGGAATCCCCCTGCCCGCCTTCCATCATCATCATGAACTTTGTGAACTTTCTTACTTTGGCTGACTTTCTAGTGCATCTGGCAAGAGTTTCTGATGATTTTGCAAGGATACCCAGATCTTGGCTCATCTTCCTTCTTTATCAGGGTGTTCCTCTTTGTACATGAGTTTCTGTTCTGCTGTACCAGTATGTTCTGCATACCTTAATGAATTATTGCCTCTAATATTTTCTAAGACTAAGTTTTTCTGCTCTTGCTTATACTTATATTATGAATTTAGCTCTTTACCTTTTATATAGTTATATTTGCTTTCTGGGCCTTGTCTGGCTTCATTTCCCCCCTTTCCTTTAAACTTACGAATTCTTTCGTCAAGTTTTCAGTTTTGAGGGTGCTGATAGGCTTGTATCATTGCCCCGACTACCTGTGTCTTTGTAATTGCCATAGCATGCGTTGTGTGGTTTGGTTTATTTTTTGCACTAGTTTCTCTATGTCAAGATGTGTAAGCATTGTGAGCATTGCTTTGAAAAGGTTAGTATCCATACCTACCTGTAGTCTTGGTATGTCTCCAATTAGTTGTTGAGTAGTTACAGAAGTAATGTAATTAAAGTCATTTAGTAAAGTTACATATGTAAAAGGTTAGTACTATTAATAATTTTGTGACAGTTATCTATGGTAAAATCACTACAAACAGTTCTTATACATGTACATCTATTACCTACATAAAATACTTGTGATTGAGCTTTACCATAAGGAAGCATTTTAAAGATACATACACTGTTTTTAGTTTTCTGCTTCTACTATAGCATTTTCGCAGATATATCTTAATTATCCTCTAGGGATACATGTTTCTATGCTAACTGATTGATAGCAAACGTTTGGTCAAGACAGGGAAGATAACTTTTTTCTTCTACAGCACTAATAGTGAGAACATAAGCTTCAATAGGTTCGTGTTGTGGATTGTTAGTAAAATTTAGTATTCGTCATCAAGTTTGGTGATCTTTCTCAAACTGACTGGTAGAGTTATTTTTCAGTACGAAAGATTTTGATAGGTATGTATTATTATCTATTTTGTCTGTGTCTTTTTGACGCTCGCCAGCGTCGTGCCCAATACGACTTGGTTTGTTCCCATTGTTCTTCAGCAACAGTGTAGGAACGCGGGATTGTAAATATGTTGTCCACATTCGGATGCAATGATAATGTTTTGTTGGCACAACTGAGCTTTTATGGCTCGGCCTATAATTACATAAAGAAAGAATACTTCGACTCTGGTTTCTAAGTTTTCAATACGTTGTATAACTTGATGTACTTGCCCATTGGGAATAGGGGTGTTCAGAAAGTCAGAAGCCCAACGCTCTTCTGACCATGATTGATGAGCTTGAAAGTTACAAGCCAAACATAGTATGTTAGAAGTCCCTTCTCTTTCTCTA
>NW_020923063.1:0-851 GCF_003984885.1 Neopelma chrysocephalum
AATTCTGCCCGAGGTGCCTGAAGGAAGTATTTGCTGCCAAACCACAGTCACAGTTTCAAAGGCAGAAACACTGACCAGAAATGCAACGACCTCACAGAAAACAAAGTCGTGAAAGAAAGTCTGATTGCAACTATGAAGAGATTCTACATCACTCTGCTCTACAGAGATACAAAGGGATAATCAAAGTTTCATATAGGAAAGGTAATTCATTCTACACATCCATCATGGTCCTATGTGCAGAGTTTTTCAGGAAACGCTTGATTGCTGGAGGACTGTCACTACCTTCCAGGACAGGGATAACAGGATCAAAGGAAACACGGCACAGACCTTGGCACCAGGCATGAAATCAAACCATTGACCAGTCAAACCTACACTGACTCAAACATTTTCCTTGTTCAAATCCAACCTCTCCATCTCCTGGCTCTGCATTCACAACCTTTGGTTGCACCATGGACAATACCCAACTTGTGACTACATGGCAGCCCCAGGGAAAAGAGCATTTCATTCAGTCCCATTTTAGGAAAATATAAACTTATCAAAGTGTTTGCCTTAGCTGATGTCCACCTTCAGGGTATGGAGAAGAACTTCTCTCCCACCCTGACAATTATAAGATGTCTTTTGGTGTTTCACACCGAATCACAGAATCAAAAATTGGAAGAGACCTTCAAGATCATCTGGTCCAACCCTCAGCCCAGCACTACCACAATCACCCCTAAACCATATCCCCAAGTGCCACATCCAGAGGCCTCTCCAACACTTGCAGAGAGGGTGACTCCATCACCTCTCTGATCAAGTTATTCCAATGTCTGATCATTCTTTCAGAGAAACAAACAAATCAAATATCTAACCTG
>NW_020923064.1:0-2571 GCF_003984885.1 Neopelma chrysocephalum
TGGCCAGTTGGCCCTGAGTCAGCAGTGCCCTGGCAGCCAGGAGGGCCAAGCCTGTCCTGGGGGCATCAGGCCCAGCATGGCCGGCCGGGCCAGGGAGGGGATTGTCCCGCTCTGCTCTGCCCTGGGGCGGCCTCACCTGCACCATTGGGGCAGTTTGGGGGGACACAATGGAAGGGAGAGATTGAGCCATTAGAGAGTGTCCAAAGGAGGGCAAGGAAGATGGGGAAGGGCCTTGGGGGGAAGCCGTGTGAGGACACTGAGGGCACTTGGTGTGTTCAGCTGGAGGAGACTGAGGGGAGACCTCACTGCAGGTCCAACTTCCTGGGGAGGGGCAGAGGAGGGGGAGGCCCTGAGCTCTGCTCTGTGGGGACCAGGGCCAGGACTGAGGGAATGGCCTGAAGTTGTGTCAGGGCAGGCTTAGTTTGAATCCTAGAAGAAGATTCTTCCCCCAGCAGGTGTTTGGGCACTGACCAGGCTCCCCAGGGCAGTGGGCACAGCACCAAGGCTGACAGAGCTCAAGAAGTGTTTGGATGATAATCTCAGGCTCATGGTGTGACCCTTGGGGATGGGCCTGTGCAGGGCTAAGGGTTGGACTGGATCATCCTTGTGGGTCCCTTCCAACTCAGCACATTCTGTGATTCTGTGATTATCAACCCTGTGTTCAGCACAAACCAAAACACAGCCCTGCACTGGCCATGGGGAAGAAATTTAACTGTACTCCCCCTGAAACCAGCACAGCCTTTATGGGTTCTCACAGAAACATCCCACAGTCCATTTGCCACCTGGAAACAGTGACTCTGAGTTCCTGCTTCCCCAGCCCCCAGGGATGGTCTCCTTGTCTGCTCATTCCTCCACACTCTCTTCTCAGAGATGGCATCTTAACAAGACAAGCCCCTGGGAATAATTTACTTGTAAGACTTCAATTCTTTTGTGGTTAATTAGACAGATCTCAGAAGAGCATTCAAAGTGAATATCTTGTATTACTAAAACCATGAGAAAAGATGTCTTTTTTGTGGCCTGTTTACTTTTTTCCTGTTTTTACATTGATATCAGCAATCTCCAGTCGATATTGATCCCAGGCACCTCTTAATTCAGTCTGAATAGATAAGAAAATCAAGACCCTTTATGTCTGACAATCCATCAGACTTTATCCCTATCCCCACCCCACCATTCCCTCATCAAACCGCTGGCACTCAAAGCAGCCTTGGGCAAATCTGAGCTCCCTCCACTCAAGGTTGGACCTGCAGGTTTCAGCTCCTTGGCACCAACTCCCACCTGCTTGGCTTGGAGAAAGAGCTGCCCGAGACCCAGAGGGATGTTCATTTATTGCCAGCAAACAAAACTGAAGGAAGGCACAGCTCAAGAAAAACCAAAAGTCTTTCCCCTGCTGTGTATTAAGTCCACATTGCCTCCACTGAAGTCCACTTTGCACAGTAGATAGTCTTAGCTCTTCCAGCTCCAGGCACAGGCCAGTGCCTTAGCTCAGGCAGCCAGAAAGCTTTTCTCATTTCCTGATCAGTCCTGCTCTGCTCAGGAAAGGAATCTCAGACAAAAGGTTCTTGCAGGTTCATTTATGTCACTCAAAGCCAATCTGAGACTCCCCAGTTAGACTAAGTCTCTGGGACACACAAGATGGGGGCTACTGAAGAAGGAGGGAATGTAAACAGGACTTATTTTTAAAGAAAACATCAAAAGCACAGAAAATAAAAAACTGTACATAAGGAAAGACCTCATTGTTCATGGGAGTTCTGGCACACAGTGGGAGTGTCATTGAGCAAACAATATTCTACAGTTCAACATCAGGGACTGTTCTGACCCAAAAATCCAATCCCCTTGAGGTACCCAGAGTGTTTCCCCATCTCTCTGCATCATCCACCAAGTGCACCCAAGTCCTTGAGCAGAAACAATCCCATGGGTGGGTTTCCCTTTGCTTAAGGCAGGACTAATCCAAACTGTTCTCCCTAACATATTCCTCAGATGGACCCCAGAGATTTTATCCCCTTCAATGGGAGGGAGAGGTTCTTTTTGGGCAGGGCCAGTTCAACTGGCAGAGTTAACTAACTAGTTTGTGTGATGCCTTAAAGCTTTCTGGATATTTTTTTTATTATTTTAAAAGTAGTTGTGTAGTAAATGTAGTTGTTAATGTAGCAAATGCTATTTGATAACACTTGATAACTGTTGAACTGGTCAATAATTAAATACTACTAATCTCTTTTACCCCCTTATCTTTGTGTCCAAATCCTTTGCGCCCTGACCCTCTTGCATCCCAAGGCTCTGTGTAAATCATTCCCTTTCATCAAAAAATATATTTTTTTTGTGACTTCCACTTTAAAATCTTCCTGCTTAGCTAAACTACAAAACAACTCCAATTAGTTGTTGATGTCTTGAAGACGTGAAGACAATTAAAGGAAGAGAAGAAAATTGTTTTTCAGTGTTTTAATGAGCCCCACAGTGTGTTTACTGACGAGTCCATCATCCTCACGTACTGAGAGAAGATTGAAGCAGCTGCTGAAGAAGTCAGGAACCAAACTCCAAGTCCCTTGAAGCATTGCTGGGCCCCACTGAGGGCAG
>NW_020923065.1:0-2048 GCF_003984885.1 Neopelma chrysocephalum
CAGATCCCAGGGAGGCCCCAAATTTGGGATGGGGGAACATCCAGACATTGGGATGGGGAGTGGGTGACACTGAGACCCCCAGGGTGACACTGAGCCCAAAAGTGGGTGCTGAGCCCCCCAAATGGGGGTTGAGACCCCTCCCCAAATAACCCCCCCCGGGGTCACCCGGGCACCCCCAGATCCCGGGGGGGACCCAAAAAACTGGGATGGGGCAACATCCGGACACTGGGATGGGACCTGGGTGACACTGACCCCCCCAGGGTGACACTGAGCCCAAAAATGGGTGCTGACCCCCCCAAATGGGTGCTGAGCCCCCTCCCCAAATAACCCCCCCCGGGGTCACCCCCCCCAGTGCTTGGCACCCCCAGATCCTCAGGGGGGTCCCAAAAAAATGGGATGGGGGAACATCTGGACACTGGGATGGGGGCTGGGTGACACTGAGCCCAAAAATGGGTGCTGACCCCCCCAAAATTGGGTGCTGAGCCCCCCAGACCCTCACCAGGCCTCCTCGATGAATCCCACCACGAACTTCCGAACCTCGATGGATTTGTCGGCCTGGAAGGCGATGATTTCCTGGGAAAGGGGGGGGTCAACACCGGGATGGATCCATCCCACAGCCTCGGGATCCTTCCCAGCCCCTCTGGATCCATCCCAACCCCCCTGGATCCATCCCAACCCTCGGGATCCATCCCAACCCCTCTGGATCCATCCCAACCCCTCTGGATCCATCCCACACCCCCTGGATCCATCCCACACCCTCTGGATCCTTCCCAACCCCTCTGGATCCATTCCAGCCCCTCGGGATCCATCCCAACCCCTCTGGATCCATCCTACAGACTCTGGATCCATCCCACAGACTCTGGATCCTTCCCAACCCCCCTGGATCCATCCCAGCCCCTCTGGATCCATCCCACAGCCTCGGGATCCATCCCAACCCCTCGGGATCCATCCCAACCCCTCGGGATCCATCCAAGCCCCTCTGGATCCATCCCAACCCCTCGGGATCCATCCCAGACCCTCTGGATCCATCCCAGAGTCTCTGGATCCATCCCACACCCTCTGGATCAATCCCAATCCTCTGGATCCATCCCAACCCCTCCTGGATCCATCCCAACCCTCTGGATCCATCCCACACCCTCTGGATCCATCCCAACCCTCTGGATCCATCCCAACCCCCTCTGAATCCATCCCAACCCTCTGGATCCATCCCACAGCCTCTGGATCCATCCCAGCCCCTCGGGATCCATCCCAACCCCTCTGAATCCATCCCAGACCCTCTGGATCCATCCCACACCCTCTGGATTCATCCCAACCCTCTGGATCCATCCCAACCCCTCGGGATCCATCCCAGCCCCTCGGGATCCATCCCAACCCCTCTGGATCCATCCCACAGACTCTGGATCCATCCCAACCCTCTGGATCCATCCCACAGCCTTGGGATCCATCCCAACCCCTCTGGATCCATCCCAACCCCTCTGGATCCATCCCAGCCCCTCTGGATCCATCCCAGTCCCCCTGGATCCATCCCAACCATCGGGATCCATCCCAATCCCACTCACATCCAGGAAGTTGTCCAGCAGAGTCGGATCCTTGTTGATGATCAGCTCCTGCACCTGGGGGGGGACACGGAGGGGGGAAACATCAATCCAACATCCTCCCAATCCCAAATGGCTCCCAAATCCCACATGGCTCCCAAATCCCACATTTTCTCCCCCAAATCCCACATTTTCCCTCCAAATCCCTCATTTCCCACCCCAATTCTCATGTTTTCCTCACCCCAATCCCCCCTTTCCCACCCCAATCCCCCCTTTTCTCCAAATCCCACATTTTATTCTCTCCAAATCCCACATTTTCTTCCCCCCAAATCCCAAATTTCCCCCCCAAATCCCACATTTTCCCCCCCAAATCCCCCCTTTTCCCCCCCAAATCCCCCCTTTCCCACCTTGATCCCCCCTTTTTTCCTCTCTAATTCCACATTTTGCCCCCCAATCCCACATTTCCCCCCCAAATCCTCCCTTTCCCACCTCAATCCCCCCTTTCCCCCCCCC
>NW_020923065.1:2148-2763 GCF_003984885.1 Neopelma chrysocephalum
CCCCCCCCCAAATCCCACATTTTCCCCCAAATCCCACATTTTTCCCCCAATCCCACCTGTTTGAGGATGTTGATTTTCCCCTCGTTCCCGATCAGAGCCGCCTGGTTGAGCAGATCCACAACCTGGGGAGGGAATTCCCGGGAATTCCCGGGAAAAGCCTCAGCCCAGGATCCCTCAGGGGAATTCCCAGGATCAGCCTCAGCCCAGGATCCCTCAAGGGAATTCCCGGGATCAGCCTCAGCCCGGGATCCCTCAGGGGGAATTCCTGGGATCAGCCTCAGCCCGGGATCCCTTGGGGGGATTCCCAGGATCAGCCTCAGCCAAGGATCCCTCAAGGGAATTCCCAGGATCAGCCTCAGCCCAGGATCCCTCAAGGGAATTCCCGGGATCAGCCTCAGCCCGGGATCCCTCAGGAGAATTCCCGGGATCAGCCTCAGCACGGGATCCCTTGGGAGGATTCCTGGGATCAGCCTCACTCTAGGATCCCTCAGGGGAATTCCTGGGAAAAGCCTCAGCCCAGGATCCCTTGGGGGGATTCCCGGGATCAGCCTCAGCCCAGGATCCCTTGGGGGGGGGAATTCCCAGGAAAAGTCTCAGCCCAGGATCCCTCAGGGG
>NW_020923066.1:0-1691 GCF_003984885.1 Neopelma chrysocephalum
CCCGGGGGGGTGGGATCTGGGGGTCCCTGGCTCCTGGGAAGCCTCTGAGTGTGGATAAACCCGGAGAGCAGGGGGACACGGGGCACTGGTTGAATCCCTCTCCAGAGGGTTTCCCAAGGGGATTTTGGCAACTCAGCCCCCACTGTCAGCACCCACTTGGTGGTCCTGGCTCTGCTGGAGCATCTCCCAGGAAAAGGGGGTGTCCCCAGGAGTGGGGTTGTCCCTGGAGTGGGGATATCTCCCAAATGGGGTGTCCCAGAAAGGGGGTGTCCCAGGGGCACAGGGGTGGGGTGGCCACTCTCCTCATCCCACGGAGATTATTCTCAGGCAGGGAAAAAAAAAAATCACCTCTTTGTAGAAAATTCCCCAGCAGAAGCCCTGAGGGGGGAGGACATCCCAGGCAGGTGGGATTTATGGATCAGGGGGCGATCACAGGGGTCCTCCCCTCTGTACCCCCAAGAGCAAGGGGGTCACACACCGACCCCAACACCCCAAACAGGGACGGCCCCCAGGCCCTTCCAGCACTCCGGGACCCTCTCCCTGAGCTCAGCACCCTCCTCATCCCTGGAGTCAGGATAGTTCCACATCCCAGGGTCGTTCCTGGGACCCCCACCCCACTCTCTGCTCCCCCCTCCAGCTCAGACTGAACTCTTTGCTCAGCTCACCCCAAAACTGCTGCTTGGAAACAACCCGAGATTTCTCCCTGCAGCCTCTGGGGAGAGGAGGGGGGGGGAGGTTGGGATCCACATCCCATATCCCACCCTGTTTTGGGATGGAATCAACCCCCCCTGGCCTGTTCCCAACGCAGGGAGCACGGATATCATCCGGGGCAGGAAGAGGAGGGTGTGGGAGGAAGAACGGAAAGGACCGAGCCGTCCTGGCCCTCCCACGGCGGGAAGAGCCGGATACTGGAACACCAAAAAGGTTTTTCCTGAACTGTACCCCATTTCCAAACACCCCTTTTCTTTTTTAGGAGCCACCTCCAAGCAGTGCCACAACAAAACCCTCGAGTGCCATCCCGGTGCTTCCCCCTCGCTCCGGGCTGGATGAGCTCTGCAGATGCTCCTTTATCCTAATTATTATTATTATTCTTAAGACCAATGTTGGCTGTTAAAAAAAAAAATAAATCAACATTTCCCCCGAGGAGGCTCCAACTGCCCCCAGAGAGGGTCCTGGCCAGGTCTCAGCCCCTCTGCCCACGACCCCCCGTCGGAGCGACTCCACGTGCTCTGATCCCACGGGACAGGGATCCCAGTGCTCCACTCCCACGGGACAGGGATCCTTGCCAAGAAAAGGGCTGGTAAAAAAACAAAGATCCAAAGGAAAACCCGTCAAGGTCCAGTGCCGGCAGGGGAGGGCAGTGGGAGTGCAAGGGTGAAAAATCCAGTGGAATCTCCCCCGAAAGAAAGGAATTACAGAATCACCTCAAAGCAAAGCGTCCGACAGCCCGAGGAAGGAGGGGGGGAGAGTGAGGGGGGTCAGGGGATTTTTAGGGATTATGATGTAAAATGGAATCCAGGAAGGGAAGGAGAGCTCGGGCACCGTCCGAACCGCCCCAGAGGGACGACCTGCTCCAGGATAAGGCATCAAAGGGACCACGCCATGGTCGCAGCAACATCTCTCTCCTCTCTCAAACGAACACATTTCATATTTTTATATATATAATAATAATATAGAATCTTTTCTCCTTT
>NW_020923067.1:0-1433 GCF_003984885.1 Neopelma chrysocephalum
CTTCCTTTAATTGTCTTCAAGGCAATTTCAAAACAAGTCTTCAAAATATTTACTTTTTTTTTTAATTCAATGATGGTTATTTTTTAGTTCAGAGAAGAGGTCATAGAAGTGTTCTCCAAGTGATCTTGATGCCGAGTGTCTCCTCAGGAGATCCACACTGACCCTGGATGATCAACCTTGCTCCTCATTCCCCAACCTCACCAGTTCTGACATGGCCCATCTTGGACTGACAGCTGATGCAGCTCCAAACACACTGTGGGACCCATTAAAACACTGAAAAACAAACTATTTCATTCCTTTAATTGTCTTCAAGTCTTCAAGACTTCTATAGCTAATTGGAGTTGTTTTGTAGTTTAGCTAAGGAGGAAGATTTTAAAGTGCGAGTCATGAAAAATATATATTTTTTGATGAAAGGGAATGATTTACACAGAGCCTTGGGATGCAAGAATGTCAGGGCACAAAGAATTTGGATCCAAAGGCAAGGGGCAAAAGAGATTAGTAGCACTCAATCATTGACCAATTGAACAATTATCAAGTGGTTCAATAGCATTTCCTACAATTTTAACAGTGACTGAATTATAGATTCACAAGAACAACATTCCCACCAAAGTCAATTCACACCCACACCCAGGCAGAGATGTGTGGACACATCAATAGTTGCCTGTGTAAAGGTCCCTCTCCAAAATTCTCCTTGTTGTCAGGGAAACACTCCCCCAAATCCCTTTCTGTTTCCCAACAGACAAGGGTGACACCTGAAGGAATGTTTGGTGACTCTGATCTTCAGGAAGGACAAGGTGCTGTTGGAAATGTCCTTGGCTTTGGATATCCTGTTATCCAGGAACACTGTGAAAATCACTGGTCTGTTCCTTGACTGCAGCATCAAAGGGATGGCTAAGGGTTATCAAGCATTGGAACAGAATGTCCAGGGAAGTGGTTGAGTCACCACAGAATCATAGAATTGTTAAGGTTGGAAAAGACCTCTGAGATCATGGAGTGCAACCATTAACCCAACACTGGTATTTTCACCACTAAACCATGTCCCCAAGTGCCACAGCTCAGTGTTTTTGAACACTTCCAGGGATGGTGACTGTAAGACTCGAAGATTGAGCAACGAGCTCAGCAAAGGGGTTTTACTTTGAAAAATATAAAAGGCACCAAAAATTTCTGCCCTCCAAATATTTGAAAAGGGCCTTCAGTTCCATTAATACCTTGAGAGAGACCACAAGTGAGAAGACACTGCACATGTTTTCTGAGGAAGTCAAAACCCAGACTTTTACTGGCAAACTTTAGAAAATAAGGGAGCTTGGCAGAAGGTTGTAAGGCAACATTCAAGGAGAAGAGAGCATTCAAAAGCATTGACTGATCACAAGCCAACCAATCCCAGTCAGCTGGATGGTTTATTGACAATGTGTCCCAAGGGGCGGCACCTCCGA
>NW_020923068.1:0-1639 GCF_003984885.1 Neopelma chrysocephalum
TTGCTTTCCCTACGTTCTTGACCCTGGTCTCTCAAAGGCTTGTGTTTCCAAGGTTATGCACACACTGCACTGAGAAGTCCACTTACTATTTTTAAACTTGGTCCTTCTTAAATTCACTGTGGCCTCTAGCTGAAAACATGAAAGAGGTTAGTACAAATATTGGCATTCCATCCATGCTTTATTATTTAATCTATATACTTCCCTCCACATTGAGTAGTACTGACTGCTGAGTGGTCAGTGGAATTTTTTTTTTCCAAGTTTTAGTAAGAAAAAAGACTCAGTAATAATACTATGTAAATTTTTGTAAGTCTTTCTTGACTTTCAACGACCATTTCTTTTGCAAATTAGACCTGATAGGCACTTTCACCAGGCCTGCCACGGAGTGCAGGTACCTAGTGATACAATACTCTACTTTTGGATTTTCCATCCCATGTCCTAGCAACAGTAATGTTTTTTCCCAGTGTAGTCCTACAGCTGGACACCCCACAAAGAAAACCACACCCTTTTTTCATGCTCCAGAGCCTGTATACATGTGAATAAGTGCTACTTGACTGAAAAAGCAAACAAACAAACTAACCAAAACCCTCATGCCCAGTTCTGACACTGAACAGGGTTTTACACTTTCTGTGCATGACTTTAGATCTTAGTTTGAAGCTGAGTTCCTACAGCTGTTGTTTTCAGATTGGGACTGTGTCTCAATGATGCATTTTGTTACCTTTTCATCAGTGGCACCTTCCAAGTAGGGGTTGATTCATCAATTATAAAGTGACCACTTGGATTTTTTCTGGTTTTCTTTCTATTCATGGACATCAAGGACATACACACACGAACTGAAACTACAGAAATTATATCATTCTGCCCAATGAAACAATTTACACAATGTCAAAAGCAACAGTAGCTTTATTCCAGAAGTAATTTCTAAACTCAGTATTGGCTTTTCCAACTGAAGACCATGTCAATCAGGACTATAAGTATTATATGAAAACATAAATTTATCTTGCAATCCTCTAGAAGACACACTCCCTGGAAAGAAATGACCTTCAAGTGTGATTCAGTTCCAAAAGAAGATTCACAGGTGGCAGACAAAAAGCTTTCCTAACTGGAAGAACTGCAAAGTTAGACTAGGCTCACAGCCAAGATAGACACTTTCCATCTCAGGAATTACAATAAATAATAACATCTGTCACCTATGCAGCAACAGAAACGAAATCCACTCAAATCTGTTGCATCAAAAATTTATATGCCAAGCTTTAGGAGCACTAGCAAATACAATTAAGGTGTTTGATTACACAGAAAGAGCCAAGATTGCTCCACAGATTAAAATACTAGAGGTTTTTTTAAAGAAAACTTTACTGAAAGTAGTGTTATTACTATTTTTCTTCCAAAACATTAATTCCTCTTTTTTGGGGCAATATAAATGCATTATTACTAGTGATTTAAGCTATGGAAATGAAGAAGGAACAAGAGTTCCTCCAGGCAGCCGTAATTTCATTTTACAAAGTATAAGATGGGAGAGAAAAGAAGGAGCATCCTATCTTCTCCTACTACCTTCTTCAATGCTTTTGCTTTTCCCATTTTTCTCCCTAGTACAACAGCAACTTCAACAGCAACATTAGCAAATGTTCTTTCAACCTCGGAG
>NW_020923069.1:0-1379 GCF_003984885.1 Neopelma chrysocephalum
GTCATCGGGTTGCTTTTTCGGCCCCTGCCACCTACGGTTGGGTTGTAACCGGGTTGCTTTTTCGGCCCCGCCCACCAACAACCAGTCGGTCACCAGGTCGCTTTTTCAGCCCTGCCCATCCACAACAGGTCAGTCACTGAGTCGCTTTTTTGCCCACAAAAACCAGTCGGTCACTAGGTTGCTCTTTCGGCCCTGCCCACCAAAAGTTGGTCAGTCACCGGGTCGCTTTTTTGGCCTCACCCACAAAAAAGTGGTCGATAACAGAATCAATTTTTTTTCCCCGCCCACCAACAACAGGTCAATTATGGAATCGGTTTTCCGCCCCGCCCACCCACCACAGGTCGGTCACTGGGTCGCTTTTTCAGCCCCAGCCACCGACAACCAGTCAATCACCATATCTCTTTTTCGGCCCCGCCCACCGGCAACCAGTCGCTCACTGGGTTGCTTTTTCAGCCCCGGTCACCCACAACTGTTCGGTCACCAGCTCGCTTTTTCAAACCCGCCCTCAAAAACCAGTCGGTCACCGGGTTGCTTTGTCGGCCCCGGCTAGCCACAACCACTCAGTCACCGGGTCGCTATTTTGGCCCCAACCACTAACAAACAGTCGGTCAGTGGGTTGTTTTTTTGGCCCCACCCACCCACAACCAGTTGGTCACCAGGTGGCTTTTTCGGCCCCAGCCACCCACAACTGGTCGGTCACAGGGTCGCTTTTTCGGCCCTGCCCACAAGCAACTGATCGGTCACCAGGTCGCTTTTTTTGCCCCTGGCCATCGAGAACCAATCAGTCACCAGGTCGCTTTTTCGGCCCCACCCACCAATAACCAATTGGTCACTGGGTTGCTTTTTTGGCCCCACCCACCCACAACCAGTCGGTCACCGGATCACTTTTTTGGCCGCGGCCACTGAGAACTGGTTGGTCACCGAGTCGCTTTTTCGGTCCTGGCCACGGACAACCGCTCGGTCACCGAGTCGCTTTTTCGGCCCCGGCCACCCACAACAGGTCGGTCACCGGGTCGCTTTTTCGAACCCACCTACCAAAAACCGGTCGATCACCAGGTCGCTTTTTTGGAAACGGCCACCGAGAACTGGTCGGTCACCAGGTTGCTTTTTCGGCCCAGACCACCTACGACCAGTCGGTTACAGGGTTGCTTTTTCGGCTGCAGCCACCTACGACCGGTCGGTCACCAGGATCGCTTTTTAGGACCCGGTAAAAGACAACCGGTTGGTCACCGGGTCGCTTTTTCGGCCCCAGCCACCAACAACCAATTGGTCACCGGTTCGCTTTTTCGGCCCTGCCCACCTACAACAGGTCGGTCACCGGATCGCTTTTTTGAACCCGCCCACAAAAACCGAATGGTCACCAGGTCGCTTTTTTGGCC
>NW_020923070.1:0-3874 GCF_003984885.1 Neopelma chrysocephalum
AGAGGGAACGGCCTCCAGCTGTGCCAGGGGAGGGTCAGGTTGGACATGAGGAGGAATTTCTTCCTGGAAAGGGTGGTCAGGCCTTGGCAGGGGCTGCCCAGGGAGGTGTTGGAGTCCCCATCCCTGGAGGTGTCCAAGGAAGGCCTGGCTGTGGCACTGAGTGCTCTGGGCTGGGGACAAGGTGGGGATGGGGCACAGGGTGGACTCAATGCTCTTGGAGGGCTTTTTCAACCCCAATGATTCCATCAGTCAATGATTCAAGTACGATATTCCCATGAGCACCTGACCCCCAGGCTGCAGCAATTTGGGGAGCAGTCTCTGGGCGTGTGCTCTGCTGAGACAAGGTGTGTGACAGATCTGTGTCACATCAGCACAGCAGCCACCAGGGACACGGCTGGTAATTAGTGCTAATGAGGACCTTGCTCAGGTGGAAGCACACCCGGGTGGTGGGGCAGTTTCAGCCCAAGAGAACTCGCTCTGCCCGTTCTCCTGGGAGGATGAGGATGAGGATGAGGGGAAGTGGAAGAGGGAAAGTCCCAGCTCCAACAAACCTGGAGATATCTCCACATTGTGCAACAGGGCCAGAATCCACTGAGGGTGATGCCATCCTCACTGCATCAAAGCCAAAGGGATCAGGTATTTAATAAAACCCTGGACAACTTGTGCTGTGGTCTCAGGCCCAGCACTGCCCTGAGAGCTCCGTGTCACCCTGTCTGGGTGTGCACCAGGACACGGCCCCGACCCAAACCAGCACCTTGGGGTGACCCTGCTGAGCCTTGGCCATCATTTCAAGTCCATGTTTTCTCTACCTTCGTTTGTCACAGGAGGATTTGCTCCCTGATCCCCCCCAACCTCTATTCCCACACCGGACAGTCTGGCTGTGGCTCACACTGCCGTGGACCAGCCCCACAGCACACCTGGGCTGGGCTGCTGGAAGAGACACCATTTGAGTTTGTCTCCCCACATTTTTCTGGATAGTAAAGTGAACTATTTCTAAGCCTGTGCCCATTTCCTGCATTTTTTTTCGGCCTTGGATAGCCCAGGCAGATGGGAATCATTCTGGCGGCTTGGCCCTTTATTCCAAGGCTGCCTTTGGATGTTAAACACCCACAAGATGAGGATAAGAGCAACTGGACACAGGCTGCTCTGAACCCACCCACTGCCCCCAGTGCCACTGCTGATCCAGGCTGAGGCAGGGAAAAACAAGTTAAAGTAAGAGCCAGGCAGTGACAAAATGACACAATCTCTGGGATTTGCTCTGGGGCTGGTGGGAGGCAGCTGCTCAAATCCTCCAGCAGCTCTGTGGGTATCCATTTCCCAAATTTCAGATGCCTTCCTGAAATCCCCAGCCTAACAGAGTCTACTCACTAAAACCCTTGTCTTGGATCTTGCAGTGTTTATTTGGCTGTTTGGATAGGGATCAGGGGTTACTCAATGGCCAGTAACAGTGAGAGCACTAGAAAAGCAAGGGCAGAACCATTCCAAATTCTCCTGCTGGAAGAATAATTATTGAACTTCCAGCTGGTAGGAGTAAGTTATAAATAAACATTCTTGTGAGGGCAGGGATGGCTGCACTTGGAGCATGAAAACATTTATTCTTCCTTCAAAGAAGTATGTGTAGCCAAAATGAGCTGACACTGGGTTTGATGGGTTTTTTAAAGATCTGGAAAAGATTCATGAGCAGGTTCGTGGTGTCCCAGGGTGGTGCCAGGGCTGCTTCTCACCAGGGTGTGGGCACAGGGCTGCTGGCACTGCTGCCTTGGGTGATGGGGCACAGGACACCCACTGATCTCCACCCACACTCCCAAGCATGGGGTCCAGCAATTCTTCTCTCCTGTGGCTTTGTTCCCTGGATAAAGATTGGGATATAAGGAAGGGAGGGGGAGGCAGGTGTGGGCAGGCTGCAGCTGCAGTGCCCGTGTTCGTGACTCAGGGCTGCAGCTCTCACACAGCTCACACAGCCCACGGCATGAGCAGGACATGGGCTTGTGGGCCAAAGATGAGAGAGGCTGAAAATCACGTTCCAAAGCTTGGATTAAGTCTCTTGTCCTCTGCTCACAGGCCACTGCTCCTCAAGTCTCCCCCAAGCCCAGAAACCCTCTCCCAGGTGTAGGAAAACAGCACAAGTTGCTCTTTGCACTTCACACAGGCAGGTGAAATCAGTAAAAAAATACTCCCAGGTATGATGGGACTTGGTCTTGAATACGGACTCAAACTGCCTGTCATATGAAAACTACAAAAAACCATCAGCTCATACAATTCAGAAAGGTGTTTACAAGGTGAGAAGAGTTCATACAGTCTCAGCTTTAGTGTATTATGAAAAACCCCTTCAATTTATAATAACCCATATTTGAAACTGGCTGAGTCCCCAGAGCTGCCCAGCCCTCACACCCCTCACACTGAGCTGTTGGACACCAGTCCACTTGGTGCAAAACAATTGTGGGGACTTTTGGGGTGGGAACTGCTCTGTCCTGGATGGCACCTCTGGGGCTGGAGTCACCTGCAGCCTCTCCCCTGAGCCTGACTCAGCATCCCCAGCCCCACCTGAGCCTGGCTTGGCATGCCCAGCCCCCCCACAGCCCCTGCCCTGCCAGGGGGGCACCTCTGCACAGACACAGCCCTGAGCCACCCCCAGCCCCAGGCCAGCTCCACCCACAATGTTCAGACACTGGAGGCACTGAAATGCTGTTTCACAGCACTGGTACCCCAACATCAAAACCAAACCAAGCCCCAACCCAGACCCCATGCACCTTTCTGTTTATTTATTTCATGTTTACACTGCATTTGATTCTGTACTCACAGAATCCCAGAATCACTGAGGCTGGAAAAGCCCTCCCAGCCCATGGATCCACCCTGTGCCCAATGCCCACCTCGTCCCCCAGCCCAGAGCACTGAGGGCCACAGCCAGGCCTTCCTTGGACACCTCCAGGGCTGGGGACTCCAACACCTCCCTGGGCAGCCTCTTCCAGTACCTGACCACCCTTTCCAGGGAGAAATTCCTCCTGATGTCCAACCTGACCCTCCCTTGGCACAGCTTGAGGCTGTGTCCTTTTGTCCTGTCGATTTGTCCCTGGCAAATGCTCTCTGCAGACACACAGTCAGGTTATTCCAGCAATGTCTTTATTTTCTCTGGATACCTTCAGCATGTTTTGGACACTTAAGGAATTAAAAAGTTTTTTCACCTTGTACTGGATAGAGAGAACAAAAAAGAGTCACAAAATCTGTTTTATCCTCGGAGCCAGCCTTGCTCTGCAGCCTTTCCAGGGTTCTCACCTGGATTTTAAGGAGGGACAATAACAAAAAGGGTTTCTGCATCCCTTGCCTGGAACTTCACCATTCCTTTTGCTGCAGGAGTCAAAAACAGATCCAAACCTTCTTTCCTGAAGCTGAGGCTGGGGGTGTCACTCCCTAGGGGGGCTGGAGCAAAGTAAATCATGGAATCACAGAATCCCAGAATGTGCTGGGTTGGAAGGGACCCACAAGGATCATCCAGTCCAACCCTCAGCCCTGCACAGGCCCAGCCCCAGGAGTCACCCCCTGTGCCCCAGAGGATCATCCAAACCCTCCTGGAGCTCTGGCAGCCTTGGGGCTGTGCCCACTGCCCTGGGGAGCCTGGGCAGTGCCCAACCAGCCTCTGGGGGAAGAACCTTTTGCTGAGATCCAACCTGAGCCTGCCCTGACACAGCTCCAGCCATTCCCTGGCTGCTGTCCCTGGTCCCCCCAGAGCAGAGCTCAGTCCCTGCCCCTCCTCTGCCCCTGCCCAGGCATTGGAACTGCAGGGAGGTCTCCCCTCAGTCTCCTCTGCTCCAGCTGAACACACCAAGTGCCCTCAGTGTCCTCACACGGCTTCAAATCAAGGCCCTTCCCCATCTCC
>NW_020923071.1:0-536 GCF_003984885.1 Neopelma chrysocephalum
AAAGTTGGGTTTGGGGTGGCAAAAGTTGGGTTTGGGGTTCAGGACCCCCCTACATGAGGATTTGGGGGTTCAGGGCCCCTCATGGGGGTGTTTTGGGGGTCCAGCCCCCCCAACTCACCAGCGCAGGTCTGGCATCTCCCCGTCCTCTCGATGACGCCCTGGCGGGGGTCCATGAGCCCCCCCAGTTTGGGGCGTCCTCCCTCGGTGGTCTCGGGGTATTTGATGCCCCCCTCGGTCACCGACATCCGTTTCTGGGGAAAAGGGGGCAACTGAGGCACGTGGGGACCCCCCCAGACCCCCCCAATTCAGCCACGACACCCCCCCAGCAACCCAAGAACCCCAAAATGGGGGGACACCCTAAGTTACCCCCCCCAGGTGACCACGACCACCTCAATGCACCCCAAAAGTCTCACAGGGACCCCCAAAAGGTCCCCCCAACTCCTCTTGGGACCACAAGTCACCCCCCTGAGATCCCAAAACCTTCAAGGGGTCCCTGGGGGTGTCCAGGGTCCCCAAAATCCCTCCAAGGACCCCAA
>NW_020923071.1:546-1303 GCF_003984885.1 Neopelma chrysocephalum
CTGGGGGTGTCCAGGGTCCCCAAAATCCCTCCAGGGACCCCAAGAACCCTTCAGGGGGTCCCTGGGGGTGTCCAGGGTCCCCAAAATCCCTCTGAGGACCCCAAAACCTTCAGGGGGTCTCTGGGGGTGTCTAGCGTCCCCAAAATCCCTCCAGGGACCCCAAGAACCCTTCAGGGGCTCCCGAAATGTCCCCCTGACACCCCTGAAGACCCCAAATCACCCCCTGGAGACCCCAGTGGCCCTTCAGGGGGTTCCTGGGAGTGTCCAGGGACCCCAAAATCCCCTCCAGGGCCCCCCAAAGCTCTTCTAGAAGCCTCCTGGGCACTCCAAAGACCCCAAATCCCCTCCAGGACACTCTGAGCCACTCCCGGGGACCCCAACACCTTCCAAAGACCCCTGGGCACCCCCAGGGATCCCGAAACCCTTTCAAGGCACCACAAAGTTCTTCCAGAGCCCCCCTGAGCCACTCTCAGGGAGCCCAAAACACCCCCAGACACCCTGAGCCACTTTCAGGGACCCCAAATCCCCTCCAAGGCACCCCAGTGCCCTTCCAGAGACCCCCTCAAACACCTCCGGGGACCCCAAACCCCCTTCAGGGCTCCCCGAGCCACTCCCAGGGAATCCAAACACCCCCGGACACCCTGAGCCACTTCCAGGGGCCCCAAAGGAACCCCAATGCTCTTCCAGGGGCTCCTTGAGGTCCCCAACACCTTCCAGACCCCTCTGTCCACCCCAAGACCCCCCCAACCCCCCCCAG
>NW_020923072.1:0-1385 GCF_003984885.1 Neopelma chrysocephalum
AAGAGCCACTACACAGGTCAATTAAAAGAGCTGTAATCCTGCTTTATAACTGCCACAGGTATATTGTTGTCAGCTTTTTACTAGTGTTCTGCATATAAACGATTTTTTGAAATCCATAAGTGTTTTTATTTCGGTTGCTCTGGCATATCTCGGTGATCCCTTGCACATACTGAAAAATAACAGGTGCCCTTTAAACACTGGGTGTGACAGGACAGAAAGCCGCGGGATTTTTACATCCCCGTAACTGTCAAACCTGACAAAAGTAGAAGGGAATACATATAAAGTCCTGTATCTGGGGTTGACTAGGGTTAAAGTTGGATCATGCACTCACTTAACGTTCTCCAGCGACTGTATTAACCTTTCCCTCTTCACTCTTCTGATTTTGTCTCTGCTCCCCCGCCCAGTGAAACTGCTCGTTTTATCATCACTACAGCTTTTTATATATATATATATACATTAATATCCATTATTGCAAGAATACATAAGTTTCTGGTCCAAGATTTTTATAAAACTTAATAAAAATATCCCCTTCCCAAAAAATGCTCAGAAAATACATAATCTTTTTCCCACTGTTTATTATTATATGGAAACAAATCTGGACAAACACGATAAGTTATTCCTCTCTACAGTACTTTTCAATCAGTTTCTTGGCCTTTTCAGGTGCTTTTCTATGCTGCAAGAAAAAAGCCTCAGGTGTCCTGTGTCATCAGTGTGGTAGGCCCTCATTTTGAGACCAGCCTCAAAACTGATTTATTGAGGTAGATATTCTTGCTTCTGGCATTAACAATCATTCGAACAAGGCAGAAGCCCCTTTTAAGAAAATCTGTTTTATCCAGGTTTGACGGTAACACAGTTCCAATGAACCACAGGAAATTTCTGGTCTTGCTTTAACCCAGCCAGCCGCAGAGTTTAAGGCACAGATTTCCTGAGTACGGGCCCTCCCTGGACACAGGCGTGACCCTATCCCCTCCCCCCACCCACCGCCCTTCCACCTCCCTTCATCCTCAAAGCTGTGTAAAGTCCAGCATTGTCACAGGGATGTAGATCACTCCATCGTGCCTCAGGCTGTCTGCTCAACCCCTCTTTAAGTAATATATCGATCTCTCATTTCAGCCCTTTGATTTGCGTCTCCTTCCCCCATCCAGTGTTCATAAAACACCTGTTATTCCCTTTCAGTATTTGCAAAGTACCGCAGGTGAACTGCAAAGAAATATTTAGCCTTGTCGAGCTTATTAAGGAGAATTCTTTATATGCAGGACACAATAATAAAAAAATACAGAAATAAGAGCAGCTGGGACCTCACAAAAAACGCTTTTACCCAGTAAAACTGTAGCACTCATAAAGCAGGATTACAGCTCTTTTAATTGACCTGTGTAGTGGCTCTT
>NW_020923073.1:0-959 GCF_003984885.1 Neopelma chrysocephalum
TGTCAAGCCCTGGAAAGGAGAGAAGAGCCGAGTTTCCCAGGCCCCTCGCGGGAACTCTGTGCTGGGCTGTCCGAGGTGTTGGGGGTTCATGGCCCATCAAAGCCCATCCCCCCCTCTGCCAATCTTGGAAGGTGGGAAAAAGCCTTTTCCCTGCCCCTCACGGGAACTCTGCGCAGGCCCAGGAGACGTTGGGGGTTCGTGGCATGGCCTGGGACACTGTCCATGGATAGAATAACTCAGAACTTCTTGGAGTGTGGGGGCTTCCCTCCCTCACCCCCACCGGATCAAGGCCACCACTTCAACTGACAGACGTGGGAGCTGCAACTCCCAAGTTCCATCGCTGGACCCCGTGGGTGGTGACTATAGACATCTTTCCACTCTCAGCTTTGCTTTCCCTTCCTCTCCCTTACCCTTCTCCTGTCTTTCCTTTCTCTCCCTTATGCATTTTCCCCCAGGGTTCTCTTTATGCCATGTTGCTGTAGATGAGAGAGACAGATGATAACACCCAAAATGGCAACGTACCTGTTTACCTTTGAAACAAAATTGTTCTAAAATAAACCCTACATATGTAAGTTTTCAAACACCGATTATTCAGTGTCGTTTCACTCTAATCCACCCCAAGGGATTTATTAATAAGAACCTGGGTTACCCTCCCCCCCTTTTCTGGGGTGGGTGGTAACGTTTTTGGCATCAGGGACAAGGACCCTTTGGATGTGGTGGAGTAATCGGTGTCGTCCAAAACTGACACCGAGGGCAGTCAAATGGTGACCGTCCCCTCGTTGTGAAATTATAGTGAGAATTTTTCTCCTCTCGGTGTGACCCGGGCACATCAGAGCTGTTGAAAGGCTTTCTGGTGTAGCCTGGACCTGTTGAAAGGTTCTCTGGTACCTGGGCCTGTTGAAAGGTTTTCCAGGAGAGAGTCAAGCCGACCCTCAGAGGGTTAAGGGGGAGAAAGACAT
>NW_020923074.1:0-325 GCF_003984885.1 Neopelma chrysocephalum
CTCCCAGGGCTGCTCAGGAGCAAACCTTGCTGAGGCAAGTCTTATCATGCTAACAGGATCCTGCAGTTGTTCAGGGGTGAATTTCCAGATCATTGGAGGAGAAAACTTCTCCAAATCCTGGCCCATGTCCTCCCACTTCCCGTGCCACTCAGCAATAGCCACTCCCAGGGCAGGCGTCCAGACAACCTCCCTAGAAGGCCCTGTTCTGACCCTAAACATGGTGGAGACAGTACAGAGCAGACAAAGCAACACTAACAATAACATGATGCTGTCCTTAACATCAAAAGGGAACTCAATATTTTCAAAAACTGTTGTAGCAGGTCTG
>NW_020923075.1:0-1286 GCF_003984885.1 Neopelma chrysocephalum
TCTGTGTGACATTCCTGCTGAAATTCCTGTAAATCCCACTGAAAAAAAAGTAAGGATTCAGCTCATCCCGGTACACCCACAACTGGATGTCAGAAAGTCACCTTGTGAAAATAGAGATCAATTAATAAGCCAGAAAAAAAAAAAGCCCTTTTCTAAACAGACCTGGGAATTTTCTTGCTTTTATTCAAAGCAAACTTTATAATGTTTTGTTTGCTTTAATTCTGCATCTGACAGTTGTCAAACACATCTTTGGGGGGGAAGAATCGTCACCAGTCTCAGGTTTCAGGAGATTTTGCAAATCCAAACCACAGCATTTGTGTTCCTCTCTGAAAAGAAAACCAAACAAAGCACCTGTTCCTCCCCTGCTGAATCTGCCCTTGCAGGTCCAAGGATTTAGGAAAGAAAATGAAATAGAAAATTAAAGATAAAATCATAAATAGAAATTAAAAAGAATCCTGACAGAGCTCCACGTCCTGTCCAGGCACAGATAAAATCACACCCTAAACTGCCTGGGTTTGGGAATATCCCAATTAATAGTCCCAGCTCTTGCACAGGACTTTCCTTGGTCATCCAGGAGAACACCAAAGGAGCTTTTGGGATCAGCAGAAGGAGCAAGAAGTTGTTGTGGTGGAGGAAACAAGGGATAGGGAATTTATTCCTGGGTGTCCTTCTCTCTGGGCAGCCCCCTTCCATCCTTACAGGTTATGGCATCACTGTTCAGGTAGATCTTCCCGGGATGAGGGGATTCCCTACTTTCTAGGGGATTAAAACACCAATGTCCCAAATGCCATTCCACACTTGGCTTCATGGAGCTGGTGATGGAGGAGAAACAACTGAATCCCACTGATGGAAACAGAGAAGGGAAGGTTTCCATGGCATTCCTGGATTCCTGGGGCTCGTTCCCCACCTCCACATCCCACATGGGTCATCCCAAATATCAGGCTGCTGTTGTCCACACACCTCCTGCTCCAAGTCTATGCCCTCCAGGGAGTAGCAGGTAGAATAAAAGGGATAGAAAGGATGAGGGAGGATCTTGGAATCATAGAATAGAATCACAGGATGGTTTGGGTTGGAAGAGATCTTAAAGATCTTCCAGTTCCAACTCCCATCGTGGGCAGGGACATCTCCCACTATCCCAGGTTGCTCCAACCTGACCTTGAACCCTTCCAGGGATGGGGCAGCCACAGCTTCTCTGGGCAATCTAGGATGGTGGGGTCACTCCTTATGGTGACAAACTCCCAAATCCTCCAAAAAATGGGGAAAGACCCCAAAATACTTCACACTTG
>NW_020923076.1:0-1590 GCF_003984885.1 Neopelma chrysocephalum
AAAAACAAATTATACAAAGAATATAAATAGTAGATGAGAAATAATATAGATAATAAAGAATATAGATAATATGAATTATAGATATTATGGATAATAGATTATATCGATGTATAAATAATACGGAGAAGGGATTATAATAGAGAATATAGATCAGAGATAATACATATAGATAATATAGATAAATATGTAGATAGTACAGATAATAGATTATAATACATAATATAGATAATAGGGATAATATAGATAACAGAATATAATTAAAGATAATACAGAAAATAGATGATAATAGGGAATATACATACTACAGATAGTAGATTAGATGGCTAATACGGATAACAGATTATAATAATCCATAGCACACCGCCCCCGGCTCGCGCCGGCCCCGCCCCCTCTCCCCGCCCCGCCTGTCGCGCGTCCGTTGCGCACGCGCGCCCGCCCTCCGCGCTCGCTCTGCGCATGCGCCGCTCTGAGGCCAAGCGGCGCTCCCGGGGGGCGGAGGGGACGCCGCGGGACCGACAGGACCGGAGGTGTGCGGGAGTCCGGCGGGAGCGGCTGCGGGGGCTCGGCTCGGCTCGGCAGGGACCGGCAGGACCGGAGGTGTGCGGGTGTCCGGCGGGACGGGCTGGGGGGCTGCGGGGGCGGGTCGGGGGCGGCTCGGCAGGGACCGGCAGGACCGGAGGTGTGCGGGAGTCCGGCGGGACGGGGCTGGGGGCTGCGGGGGCTCGGCTCGGCTCCCGGGGCGGGCGGGGCTCACTGTGGAGCGCTCGGGGCCGGTGCCGTGCGGGGGCTCGTCGGTAACTCCCCTTCCTCGGGGAATGACCCGTCCTGCGGCTTCTGGAGGGCTGAGCTGAGCTCGGCCCAGGGCGGGGCGGCTCGGGTGGCCAAAGGCAGCCTCCTGCCGCTGCTGCACCGCTTTGCAGCCCATAACAGGAGGGAGATTTTGTCCGCTGCTTACGGAGCGCGATTTTGGGGCTGAATCGTTCCCGGGGACGTGTCCGGTTGAACGCGGTGTTTCACATTAACATTGAAAGGGCCCCAAACGCTGGGATTTGGGTCTTTCCGCTGATTGCTCTGTGGCAGCTCTTTGGAGAGAGGGGAGTCACGGCAGCTGTGCTGTCCCGCACCCGCAGGGCAGCGGCATCGCTTCCACGTGTGCTCCCGGAGAGCCACCACCCCTCCGAGGCCGGGAGAGGGGGAGCGGCGGGCGGATTTCTCGGCTGCTCCAGGCGGAGGGAATCCCTCACCCCCCGGCCCGGGGCCTGCCGGGGAGAACCGGCACCCGCTGCAGCCGGTGCCCGGGTGCCCGTGCCCGGTGTCCCGGCACTGCCGGATCCCGCCCGTCCGTTCCTTGTGGCGGGACGGCAGCGGGGGGAGCTGGGCATCCGCGGCTCGGGGGCCGCGCTGCCGCGGGGGGGGAGTTGGAGGGGCCGGCGGCCCTCCCCCCAGGTAAGTGCCCCCCTGCCCGGGGGCGTGCGCTTGAATAGCTGCATCATCCCTTGGGAGCTGCAGCCTGGGCACGGGTGTTTTCCAAGGCTGCGGGCTCCTGGCATCGCTGGGGACAGGACAGGATGTTTGGGCAGGAGCTGTGTG
>NW_020923077.1:0-2976 GCF_003984885.1 Neopelma chrysocephalum
CATATAGCCTTTGTCTCATAAGCACATTAAAATGCTTGGCCATTGAAGTCTGTCACAAATAATTAAATTTTATAAATAATTCTTTTTCTGTGCTATAGCTGAAGACAGAATGGCGGAACAGAAAATACTATTGGCACTAGGAAAGCAACAATAACCAATATAACCTGAGTCTCCATCTAAGCTCATCTCTAGTTTTCTTTTTTTTCTTCATGTATGCAGAACACTGGAGTTAAGACCTGAGATACAGAAAACAGTTTGCCTCTGCTAATAGTGTATACATGAGTGATATTTTTTCTTCTTTTTTTTTTTCTTCCTTTCAACAAAGGCATTTCAATTTGCTTTTATTCATTCAAATCCCAAAAAGTGTACATTAAAGAAAATGATTCCCATATTGTGGTTTTCAATTTTCATTTTTCAAATCTTTCCAAATGGGATTGACATATTTATTATTAATAACTCTAATTTTACGGTCTCCTCATTTGCATATCACCATGATCTTACACAGCTTTACTGAAATTTGTGTCTGTATACACATATACACATATGGATTATGTGAAATCAAGAACTACCTAATAAAAGTGATTTTTTTTCCTGAAAGCATTAAATATAAATATCTACTGTGATACGTTAGTTTCAAAAGTAATCGTGTATCTCTTGAGGATTCACTGTAAAATTCCCGTTGACACTAATGGGAGCAGAGTCAGTTCCATAAAGCAAACACTTCTGAAAACTTTGTGAAGAATCCATGTTGTACAAATGTTTTCAGGAACCTTAGAAGGAACCCAGGGTTTTTATTTTCTCAATCTATAATTGGTTAATGCATTAGGTTGTATTAATTCTGGTATTTGATCTCTTTTTTGATGGTTATGACAGATTTTTCTGTCACTTTTCCTCAGCACTGGAAAAATAGACAAATTGAGAAAACATTTTACCGTTCAGGTAAGTGTAAATGATACCTCTTTTTGTCTAAAATTTAATAAAGTTTGAGTTGAGCTACTTCACTCCCTCTTTCTTTTCTTTGCCATTTTTAATTGTTTATGCCCTTATTTCTTTCAAGACATTTAGAAGGGGACTTTGAAAACTAAGAAAATAAGAATTTTGAAAGAAATAGAAGGACTATATAAGCACTAAAACCTTGTATTATTATTATTAAGCTGTGTGACCACTTTGCTGTCACAGGTCTAAACAAGCCTCGGGAGGATTCGATGCCAGGGAGGACTCAGACAATCTTGGGTGTGTTCCTCCTCCAAGGACCTCTGCTTTAACTCTTTATTACTTCTGAATCAGATTGTCCCCACAGGCTGCAAATAACCTTGCCCATCATGTAGTCCCAGGGCGATGTCTTTATGTCTAAGGCCAATTAGGGTCTGTTACTCTCTTTGTAAGCCTTCTGGTCTCCCTCCCCAAGAGTGTTACAGGAATGTGAAATTAGGGACAATTACCTGCAAAATTCATCCATTGCTTTCTTGTTTTTCAGCTCATATTGTGTTTATCTGGCCAGTAGGACCTGAGAAAATGTGGTCCAGGGCCCACTTCCCTGAGTGGTGCTCTTGGGTGGGCTTTTTCACATGGCAAATGCTTGTGAGGGTTTGGAATGGGACTGTGTCCATCTTTATCCAACTGAGGGTAACTTCTATCCATTTCTTGCCAGCATTTTTTCAATTGTGTCTGTGTACTCAGGTGACATCATGTATACACAAAAGAATTTTTAATTCTTAGAGGAAAACTGTGTTCTTACTGAGAAATGTAAAAGCAGCAACTAGCCCTGAGACCTAGAATATGTTCTTATAATCCTGATCTTTTCCACTGTCAGTGAATTTCAGTTGATCAATTTATCTGTGAAATGCTTCCTTATGCCATAAAGTACTACAGGGGAGAATGGACGTTTTTCAAAAAACACATGGGTACTGCTGCCAAAATGTCTCTTACTTAAATAGGATTAGAGCCACATTTAATGATGAAAGTGCTTAAATGTGATGAAAGGGCTTCTATAGTAGCACTGCCTTTCTGATTAACACTTCCCAACAAATGAACCAAAAGTAATGAATTATATTTAACAGCTCCAAAATTATGACAGAAAATAAGATTTACAGTGCTTTAAATCTTTCTTCTTCTTCCAAAAGAATGAAATGCTTTGCCTAAAATACTAAAAGCAGTAATTTCTTAAGTTCAGTTGATAACGGTCATGAGAGATGAGGTTTCCAATCTTTTAGGAACCAAAGCCCTGGGCCAGGTGTCTTGTCCTAACGGCCCCCTGCCACAAAGGGCAAAAGGATGAGCAGAGCCGTCCAAGGCAGCTAATAAAAGAAAAGTAGGCACCTCATTCTGCCTGTGGTTCTTCCTCTTGAGTCTGATTGGAGGTTATGAGCTTATGTTGGTCCTGTCTTATACTGATGGAGACATGGATAACTTTTGAAGTAGAGAAAGAAGAAGTGGAGATGGGCAGAGGAATGAGGATTTTAGAATCCTGGTCCAGGATCCAGCTTACTCAAGCAGGGATCCTCTGCCTTCCTGTGTGCATGTGCCTGACTTAATCACGTAAGAATAGCTAAGTCTTGGCCCCTTCATGGCCTATGGGAGTTTATGCACTGATTTTAATGGAAATGGGTTTTCAGTCAGAACTAGGGTACTTTTTTCACAAATACTTTTACGAGGTTGGGATATAGTTTACCACAGAAAGTGTTGAATGCAGTAACACAAATTCACTTCAAAAGTTCTTTTTCCGTTCAGCTTCCATCATCCTATGAATACTTTGGTTTCATTAAGAGACTAAGAACCTACATGTGTTATGTGCCCTATTTGGAGAGACTCTGCCTTACTAAGTATCACAAGTTAAATGATGCAACATTTTGTTTCACAATCATGAAAATAACGAGAAAATAGGTAGTGTATATGTTTAAATATATAGCCACAGTGCTAGACCCTGCTTGGAGCGTGGCGGCGTCCGGGGAGCCCCGGGTCGTCCCCCCCGCCCCG
>NW_020923077.1:2986-7463 GCF_003984885.1 Neopelma chrysocephalum
CCCCCCCGCCCCGCATGGGAGCGTGGCGGCGTCCGGGGAGCCCCGGGCGCCGCGCGCGCTCCGCGCGCGCGGGTTACTCCCCTGTCTCAACCACCGCTGGAGAAGGGGAGAATGGGGCAGCCTTGCAGGCCGGAGCTGCACCCCCATGGAGGAGAGGACAGCTTCGGAGCACACTCAGGTTTGCCGTTCCAGGTTGGGGGGGAGGGGTTTGATGGGGGGAGGGGGAGGCGAGGTGGGAGGATGGGGGTTCAGGGGAAGGGGGAGGAGGAGAGGGGAGGGGTAGCGAGCAGGCCGTGGGGGTCCTCCGACTTGCAGGAGGTAGAGCGGGGCAGTCCTGTATCAAGTGTCACAGGTGAGCAGTGCACCTGATGATATGTGGTAACACAGTGAAGGAAGGATATGGTCAGGCTGGATAGTGGGGTTCCTTTACAGTGATGGGGGTCCCGGCCAGGCTGGGGCCTTGATAGGCACCCCAGCCTTGGATGAGTGGGGGGGTTGGTTGGTTGCTTTGTTTGTCTGTTTGGTTTTGGCTCACCTGTGGCTTCTGCACAGCTGCGGCATGTTCTAGATGTGTCTGCTTTGCTCTGTTGCGTCCTGAAGGGGTGGACAGGGCGGGGGTTGTTCCTGGGTGTCTCCTTGAGATTGTGTATAGTTAGGTGATAGTGGGGTGGGAAGTGAGGGACTTGCCCAGATCGCTCTGACAGGCACAGACCATGTGTGCCCCTATGTGGTTGCGAGCTATGCTGGCCATGGTACATGCCATCGGTAGGGTCACCCATGCCAGACAGGTCAAAACCGTAGGGTCAGATACATTACATTCTTGGGCAGGATGAGCTCGTTAGCCTTCTGGCAATCATCCTAGGAGAAGGACAACTCTAATCTCAAACCCGGGCAGATGGAGCTCGCTTAGCCCTGTAAGGCCATCCATCTAAGAGAAGGTCACTCTAATCAAACCTACGTCCTGAGGACCTCGCTGCCACCGTCCAAGCTCGCTTGGCCCTGGCAGATGAACCTCGGGATTAAAGGGTGGGTTCAGTTCCGCGCATACTGCATCTCACCTAAAAAATCCATTGCGCAGGCTTGAAGGCTTTACCCACATGCAAAAAGTCCTGCAGCGACGGGCGAGGGTCGAAACGGTAGGTGAAAGATGCACTGGGAGCCGCAGACTCAACCCTGCATGCAGGCGGTTCAGGATATTGGTCATTTGAGACTGACGGAGATGAGAGTCTCTTGGGGCAGCACCCTGAACGACCAAGCAGCCTTTTCAAGGACAGCACTGCTTGCTCCACTCGGAGAGGGGCCTAGAAAAGGTGGCCTAAACAAAGCTCATCTCCACCTTCACCCGGTTGGTTAACCGCAGACCGACGGGCATCTTCTTCCAATGCGGTCGCACAAAGAGCAAAAGACAAAGGCACACACCTGCCTCCAAAGGTGTACCTAAACTAACTCTAGCATGTTGGAACATCAGAACCATGCTTGATTCTGTGAATAGCGGACGTCCTGAGCGACGTTCTGCCCTAATTGCCCATGAACTGGCTCGTCTCAACATCGACATTGCTGCTCTCAGTGAAGTTCGCCTTCACGAGGAAGGCAGCCTCAGAGAACATGGTGCTGGTTACACACTCTTTTGGTCAGGTAAGCCCAGAACCGAAAAACACCTCTCAGGTGTCGGTTTCATGATCAAAAACTCTATTGTCCCTAAACTCGAAAATCTGCCGACAGGTCACTCTGACCGCATTATCTCCCTACGCCTTCCACTAAACAACAAGCATCACGTTGTCATCTTTAGTATATATGCCCCAACTCTCCAAGCTGACCCTGCTGAAAAAGATAAATTCTACACTGACCTGCGCTGCCTTACCCAAAAGGTGCCCGCAGATGATAAGATCATTATCCTTGGTGATTTCAACGCCAGAGTAGGTAAGAATTTTGAAGCCTGGAAAGGAGTATTAGGCAAGCATGGTATTGGAAACTGCAATGATAATGGTCGACTTCTGCTAGAATTCTGTGCAGAGCAACAGTTTACCATAACTAATACTATCTTTCAGCAGAAAAATAGTCTGAAGACAACCTGGATGCACCCCAGGTCTAAGCATTGGCACCTCATTGATTATGTCTTGGTGCGTCGGAGAGATGTCCGCGATGTCCTCCATACCCGCGTGATGCCCAGCGCAGAATGCCAAACAGACCATCGGCTTGTGCGCTGTAAACTCAACTTCATTCTCAAATTCAAACCCAAAAGGGGCAGTATCCCAAGGAGAAGACTTCAAGTTAACGATCTCCAATCAGCCACAGTAAGAGAAAGATTCCAGACAAATCTTCAAACCAGGCTCGAAAACCATCCCACAAATCCTGCAGATTCCTCTCCCGAAACAATTTGGCATCATATTAAAAGCTGCATCCTGCAATCCTCTGAAGAATCCTTAGGGTTCTCCCTCAAGAAGAACAAGGACTGGTTTGATGAAAACAATCAAGAAATCCAGGACTTGTTGAGGAAGAAGAGAACTGCCCACCAAGCACACCTTGCACTGCCATCCTGTCACACAAGAAAAATAGCCTTTCGTCTTGCATGCAGCAAGCTTCAGCAGAAACTCCGTGACATCCAGAACAAGTGGTGGACCGATCTAGCTGCAAAAACTCAACTAGGTGCAGATACAGGGGATCACAAAGGTTTCTATGAGGCCCTGAAAACAGCATATGGGCCTACGTACCAAGTCCAAAGCCCACTACTCAGTGCAGATGGTCAAACGCTTCTGACAGATAAAACCTCCATTCTGAATCGATGGTCTGAACACTTTCAGACTCTTTTCAGCACCAACCGTGTAGTACAAGACTCAGCAATTCAGTCCATCACACAACAACCGGTGAAATTCGAATTGGATACTGCCCCCACTTTAGGAGAAACCCTCAAGGCCATACAGCAGGTGAAAATCGGTAAGGCAGCTGGGGTTGATGGAATTCCACCCGAAGTCTGGAAACATGGGGGCCTTGCACTCCATGCTAAATTTCATGAGCTTGTGGTGCGCTGTTGGGAACTAGGCGAACTACCTTCAGACCTTCGTGATGCAGTCATCATCACCTTGTATAAGAAGAAAGGTACTAAATCAGACTGCTCAAATTACCGTGGTATTACTCTGCTCTCCATTGCTGGCAAAATCTTGGCAAGAATACTCCTGAACAGACTAATACCCGCTATAGCAGAAGAAATTCTACCTGAAAGTCAGTGTGGCTTCAGAGCCAACAGGAGCACCACAGACATGATATTTGTTCTCAGACAACTGCAAGAGAAGTGTAGGGAACAGAACAAAGGTCTCTATGTAACCTTTGTCGACCTCACCAAGGCTTTCGATACTGTGAGCAGAAAAGGTCTTTGGCAGATATTGGAACGTTTAGGTTGTCCCCCCAAGTTCCTTAAAATGATCATCTCACTTCATGAGGATCAGCACGGCCAAGTCAGATATGGCAACACACTTTCTGAGCCCTTTCTAATAAAGAATGGTGTGAAACAAGGCTGCGTTCTCGCTCCTACCCTATTCACAGTCTTTTTCAGTATGATGCTTCAAAGGGCCTCGGCAGACCTCGATGATCAGGACGGTATCTACATTCGATATCGTACTGATGGAAGCCTATTCAACCTAAGGCGACTGAAGGCCCATACTAAGACCCTAAACCATCTTGTCCGGGAGCTGCTCTATGCTGATGACGCCGCCCTTGTTGCCCACACAGAAGCAGCTCTGCAGCGTTTAACATCCTGCTTTGCAGAGGCTGCTGAGCTCTTTGGGCTGGAAGTCAGCTTAAAGAAGACAGAAGTTCTCCATCAGCCTGCACCTCAGGAAGTCCCCCACCGTCCCCACATCACCATCGGCCAGTCAGAACTCAATTCAGTCCAACAGTTTAATTACCTAGGCAGCCTCATCTCCTCAGATGGTAAGATTGATGGGGAGATAGACAATAGGTTAGCGAAGGCATACAGTGCTTTTGGAAAACTCCATAAACGAGTTTGGCGTAATAAACACTTGAAGAAAAGCACCAAGATCAGTGTTTACAGAGCCATTGTGCTGTCTACTCTTTTATATGGTTCCGAATCATGGGTCATCTACCGCCACCACCTGCGTCTCCTAGAACGCTTCCATCAACGCTGCCTCCGTACAATCCTTAACATCCATTGGTCAGACTATGTGACCAATACATCTGTTCTCGAACAGGCAGCAATCACGAGTATTGAGGCCATGCTCCTGAGAACGCAACTGCGTTGGGCAGGGCACATCTCTAGGATGAAGGACCACCGCCTCCCTAAGATCCTGCTCTATGGTGAACTTGCCACTGGCTGCCGCAAGAGAGGAGCTCCAAAGAAAAGATACAAGGACTCCCTGAAGCAACAACTCAGCCTCGGGCATATTGATCACCATAACTGGTCCACTCTGGCCTCTAATCGGGAGGCCTGGAGACAGACCATTTATAACGCTGCTGATGCTTT
>NW_020923078.1:0-1492 GCF_003984885.1 Neopelma chrysocephalum
ATTTGTCCTTCCCAGAGCTTGGGCAGATGGAGGAGGAGGCTGCGAGGAAGAGGAAGATGCCTTGGGCCCCCCAGGCAGGTGAGGAGGAAGTCAGTGGCCCTTTGGGCGGGTGTTGTGCTGGCTCTGGCAGCCCAGCATGGCCCCCGGCTGCAGGACAACCCCGCTGCCACCGCCGTCCTGCCGGGGCCGGAGTTGGGGGATGTCCTTGGCCTTCCCTGTGGGCCAGAGGCAAATCCCCTCCCTGTCCTTCTTGCTTCCTGCCCCAGGCCCCGAGCTGAGGACGGAGAGCCCGGAGGACAAATCCCCCCGGCAGACCCTGGTGGGAGAGGCCGTTTTGAAGGGCTCCACAGCGCAGGAAGGCAGCGGGGAGGAAAAGGCCCAGAGATCCCCCCACAGGAGGGGCTCCAAAGCCAGCCCAGGGTGCTCTGAGGAGGAAAGACCCAGCCTGTGCCGGGAAGGCGGCCAGAGCTTGAGCCAGAGCTTTGACCTGGTGGTCTCTGAGCAGCCTCCCAGCAGGGAGAAGCGCTTCAGATGCTTGGAATGTGGGAAGAGCTTCAGGAAGAGCTCCAACCTCCTCAGCCACCAGCACATCCACACTGGGGAACGTCCCTACCCATGTGGGGAATGTGGAAAGAGCTTCAGGCAGAGCTCCCACCTGATCCAACACCAGCGCATCCACACCAGGGTACAGCCCAGGAAAGGGGTGGGAGAGGTGGGCTAAGGGGATGTGGGGAGAGCAGGAGCGGTGTTGCCATGGGGGTCCATCCCTGTCCCCATGCCTTGATCCCTGGAGAACAGGGGAGGCTGGAGAGAGCGGGGAGCTGTGAGAGCCCCAAGAGCCTGGAGAGTGGGGAGCTCGGGCCCCCTGTACCGAGCCAGCGGTCGGGGCCGTGCTGTTGGTGCCAAATTCTCCCTGGTCAGGCTGAACCCAGAGCCCGCCCACGTGTCAGGGGGCCCGATCCACTCCCTGCTCTCGTTGCCCTGGGGCAGCCTCTGGTGTCCTGCCTGTGGGACTGTTTGGGTGCCCTTGATGGCTCTTAGGGGTGGGCTGGAGGTGTTTTTTGGGGGTGCCGGGCTGGGTTGGCGGCAGAGCCCCGGCGGTGGGCGGGAGGATGCGGGTCCCCCCCCCTTGGTGGGGGTTGGTGTTGCTGGGTCAGGCCCCGCTGGCTCCATTGTCAGCCCGGTGCCGGCAGGGGGGACACAGCAGTTTTGGGGCCCACCGGGAGTGCCGGGGGTGGGTGTGGAGCCCGGGAGCTGCTGAGTGTGGAGGGCGGAGCGGGGCGATGCCGGAGCTGGGGGACCCCCGCAGCCTGGAGGGGGGAGCATGGAGAGGGAGGAGCCCCGGGACCCGCGGGAGCCTGAAACGGGGGGCATAGAGAAGGGGAAGCCTGGAGAGTGGGGACCCCTGGGATCCCCGGGACAACGAAGTGCAGAACCTGGAGAGTGGAAATGTCTGGGAACACGGCACCCTGAAGGTGAGAGTCAGAGGAGA
>NW_020923079.1:0-1260 GCF_003984885.1 Neopelma chrysocephalum
GAGACGTTTTGAGGGGTCCCTGAGGGGGTTCGGTGTCCTGAGGGGACTCAGGGGGAAGGTTGAAGGTCTTTGAAGGGGTTTGGGGGTCTCTGAGGGGGTTTTGGTTTCTGAGGAGATTTGAGGGTTCCCAGATGGGCTTTGGGGGTCTCTGAAGAGGTTTGGGGGTCCGGGGGGGCTTTGCGGAGACCTTTTCGGCAGTTTTGGGGTCTCGAGGGGGTTTAAGGGGTCCCAGAGGGTTTTGAGGGTCCCTGAGGGGGGTTGGGGGGACCCTGAATGGGCTTGGGGGGTCCCAGGTGGGTTTTGCGGGTCACTGAAAGGGTTTAGGGGGTGCTGGGGAGGGATGAGGTCTCTGATGGCATTTGAGGGGACCTTGGGGAGGTTTCGACGGGCCGAGGGGGGAATTTCAGGGGTTTTAGGGAGATTTTGTGGGGTCCTCTAAAGCCCAGCAGTGGGTTCAGGGGGTCCCCCAGCCCCAAGGGGAGGAGTTCTAGGGATGCCACCCAAAATCCTGAAGGGCGAGATGTACCAAATCTGGGTAAGGGGATCCTAGTGCCCCCAGTATATCCCAATGACCTCCCAGTGACCCCCAGTATGGCCCAGTAACCTGCCAGTGTCCCTCCGTGTGTCCTGGTAATCCCCCAGGAACTCCCCAGGTCTCTGCCAGTGACTCCCAGTGTGCCCCAGTTCACCTCCAGTCCCTCCCAGTGTCCCTCAGTAACCCCCCCAGTCCCTCCCAGTGCCCCCTGGTTCTCCCCAGTGTGTCCCAGTATACCCCAGTAATCCCCCAGTGCCCCCAAAGCCCCCCAACTGTCCCCAAAGTGTCCCCAGATGCCCTTGGCCTTTCTGTGAGCGTGGGGGGGCGTTTTTGTGGTCAGAGGGTCCGGGGGGGCTCCTGAAGGGAGATGGAGGGTTGGGGACATCAGGGATGGGGTTTAGGGGCAGTGGGGACAGTGGGAAGGGGTTTCTGGACAGTGGAATTAGGAGTGTCAAGGGGGAAACTGGGGACACCAAAAGGGTCTTGGGGACACCAGGGGGGTCTCAGGACTCACCTGCTTGTAGGGAAGTCCCTCCTCTCCCCCTCTAGGCCTCAGTAACCCCCCCCAAATGTCCCCCAACTCCCGTTTTTTTCCTTTAATCTCTTCCCCCCCAGATACTTTTGACCCCCTAATGCCCCCAAGACCCATTTAACTCCCCCAAATGCACCCAAATCCCCCCAAATCCTCATCCAAACTCCCCAGATCCCCCCCCAATCTCCCCCAG
>NW_020923079.1:1360-1938 GCF_003984885.1 Neopelma chrysocephalum
CCCAAGACGGATCACCTGGCACCCTGGGACAGGAACACAGTGGGCTGTACTGGGGGCACTGGGCTGTACTGGGAGGGCACTGGGGGAGTCTCAGGTGTCCCACGACAATGTGGCCCAGCTCCAGGAGAGATCTGGGGAGCAGTGAGGAGGTACTGGTTTGTACTGGTCTGTACTGGTTTGTACCCCCAATCCCCAAAGCCCCTGCCCAGCTCCCCCAGGACCCCAAAGCCCCCCTGGCTCCCCCAGGCCCCTGAGTTGGTCCTGCTGCCCCTTGAGCATCTCCAGCTCCTGCAGAACCAGGCATTTCATCAGCAAGTGTTCAGGTGACACCAAGCTGGGGGTGTGTCGATGTACTGGAAGGCAGGAGGGCTCTGCAGAGGGACCTGGCCAAGCTGGATCCATGGGCTGATTGCAAGGGGCTGAGGTTCAAGCAGGCCAAGAGCCGGGTCCTCCCTTTGGCCACAAGAAGCCCCGTCAGCCCCCCGGGCTGGGGCCAGAGTGGCTGGAGAGCAGCCAGGCAGAAAGGGAGCTGGGAGTGTGGATGGACAGGAAGCTGAAGAGGAGGCAGAGTGTGGCCA
>NW_020923080.1:0-1758 GCF_003984885.1 Neopelma chrysocephalum
CTGCAGGAGCTGCCTGAGCTGATGATGTGCTGAGCATTGCAGACACACAGTCCCTGTCCCTAAGCTCCATGGCCTCCATGTCCTGCTGCAGGGCCAGATCTGACCGTGCTGCTCTGCTGGGCTGGGGCAGGGGCAGGGAGATGGGGGGACCAGGGAGGGGCTGGACTGGGCAGTGCCAGGGAGGGGAAAACCCCAATGTTGAGCTGCAGTGTGTGAGTGTGCAGGGTGGGGGCTCTGCAGTGTCCTCACAGAACCAGTCCTCCCAGGAGGGATGTGAAGGAGCAGCAGAGCAGGGTCTGCTCTGTTCCCATGCGCTGGACACCCTGGGAAAGCTGCCCCAGGACAGTGGTCCCAGAGCAGCCAAGAACAATCACTATTGCCTTGTCCATCCCTCAGGCCGTGGGGCATCTCAGACAGGGCAGAGCAGGTGACACCCCGCAGGGCTGAGGGGCCTCCAGCCCCTGGCAGTGGCAGCAGGAGCCAGGGAGACACTGCCCCTGCTGCCAGGAACTGGGGGGGTGTGCAAGGGAAGGACTCGTGTCTCTGCACAGCCCTGGGGGTGTGAGCAGGGCAGGAGCCCAGCTCAGCTCTGGAGCCCTGTCAGAGCCCTGACAGCTCTGGGGGTGACTCCAGGAACAGCCTTCACTGGCCCAGGGACATTCATCTCCCCAGCCTCACACACATCCACTGCAAATGGCCCTGTCTCCTCCATCACCCTCCTCTGCCTTTCTGGCCTGGCCCTTTCATTCCACACCAGCAAAGCAGCCTGGGCACCATCTCACCTGGGCACTCAGAGGGCTTCTGTGAGCAGCAGTGGCAGATTTCTCTAGAAGGTGCATTTGTCCCCTGTCCCATGGTACAGGGCACAGCTCAGAGTGTGAAAACACTCCCAGGCACACACATCCTGGAGAGCTTTCTCAAGACAAAAACAGGGAGAGGAAGAACCAAAGAGGCAAAATTAGAGATATGAAAGGTGCCCCAAAAATCAGGAGCTTCCTCTGAGCCATGTTTCCATAATTGAATCACTGGTGGGATATTTACTTTGATAAGTAGCTGCACAAAACTATTCATGTAGACAACGAGAGAATCAGCTTAATATATTATATAGAAGGTGTTGTCAATGAAAACAAATGGAGAAAAATTGTTGAAATTATATAAAAAAAAAAAAGTCTGGCAATGCTGGCCAGGAAGCCTTCAGCAATTCCCAAGACTTCTGTTCTCCAGAGGTTTCAAGTGTTTCCTAAATTCCACACTCGTGGCTTCAGGCCATGACTTCCCAGAGCAGTCCCAGAGCTGCCACTGCCCAGAGATGCCCTGGGGCAGCTCCAGTGCCCAAGTGTGACAAGTGCCCCAGGGTGTGTGGGAGCCCTTTGGAGCAGGAGCTGGTGGGCAGGAAGGGCCCAGCTGGGGAGGGGCAGGGAATCCCCCCCCTCCAGCCCTGCTGCCCAGGCTGGGGAGGGTCCTGTCCAGCACAGCAGCACATCGTGTGCCCGTGGGGGCTGCGCTGCCAGGGCTGTTCCCGGAACTGACTGTGGAATCTCCCGGGGGGCCCCGCGCGGGGCGGAGGGCGGGCAGGGGGCGTGGCCTCGCGCTGATTGGCTGCGGCGGGGGTGTCTAAACCCGAAGCGCGCGCAGAGCGCCATCTTTGCCGCGTGAGGGGACGGGAGCGGCCCCGGCAAGAGCTGCGCTTGGCTGTGTGAGCTGGGGGGGTTGAGGGGCTGAGGCTGCTCCAGCTGGTGCTGGTGGTGGCCAGTGCCC
>NW_020923081.1:0-485 GCF_003984885.1 Neopelma chrysocephalum
CCCCCCCCCAGAAATACAAGAAGCCCAAGTTCATCCAGTGCTTCATCTTCGACGCCGCCGGCGACGTCCTGACGGGGGATTCGGAGGGGAACATCCTGACCTGGACCCGCACCCCGGGCAAGGGGGGCAAAGGTGGGGCCGGGGGGGGCCATGGGGGGTTTGGGGGGGTCCCGGGGGGCTCAGGGGGGGCTGACCCCGGGCTGCAGAGTCCTACCAGATCGGGCAGCAGACGCGGGCACACGAGGGCAGCGTGTTCGCCCTGTGCCGGCGCCGCGACGGCTCCGTCCTGAGCGGAGGGGGGAAGGACCGGAGGGTGCTGAGCTGGAGCCCGACGCTCACCCTGCTGCAGGAGGCCGAGGTGGGCAGCTGGAACCCCGAAACCCTGACCTGGAACCCCGAAACCCTGACCTGGAACCCTAAAATCCTCCTTTGGGACCTTAAAAACATCCCTGGGAACCCTAAAAAACCTCCCTGGGAACTCCTGA
>NW_020923081.1:495-1485 GCF_003984885.1 Neopelma chrysocephalum
TAAAAACATCCCTGGGAACCCTAAAAAACCTCCCTGGGAACTCCTGAAATCCTCCCTTGGAACCCTCAGATCCTCCTTTGGGACCTTAAAGACCTCCCTGGGAACCCTAAAACCATCCTTCGGAACCCTAAAATCCTCCCTTGGAACCCTCAAATCCTGCCCTGGAACCCTCAAAACCTCCCTTGGGACCCTAAAACTTCCCCTAGTGCCCCAAAATCCTCTCTTGGAACCCCAAAACCTCCCTCGATGCCCCCAGAAGTGCCCCCAAAACCCTCCCTTAGTGCCCCAAAACCCTCCCTTAGTGCCCCAACCCTCCCCTCGAGGGCAGTTTTGGGGTCCCTAACGGGGGGTTTGGGGTCCCCCGTCCCCGTGGGGTCCCTGATGGGGGCTTTGGGGTCCCTGACAGGGGTTTTGGGGTCCCTGACAGGGGTTTGGGGTCCTTGAAGGGGGGTTTGGGGTCCCTGACGGGAGTTTGGGGTCCCTGACGGGGGGTTTTGGGGTCCCCCCCAGCTGCCCGAGCGCTTCGGGGCCGTTCGAACCATCGCGGAGGGTCCCGGGGAGGAGCTGCTGGTCGGGACCACCCGAAACGCCCTCCTCAGGGGCACCCTCGGCTCCGGCTTCACCCCCATCGTCCAGGTGGGCACGGGGGGGGGTCATGGGGGGGGTCCCAGGCACGGGAACGGGGCTCTGACCCCCCTCCCCGACCCCCCCCAGGGCCACACGGACGAGGTTTGGGGTCTGGCCACCCACCCCAGCTCCTGCAGCTTCCTCACCTGCGGCCACGACCGGCAGCTCTGCCTGTGGGACGGCAGCGAGCACGCGCTGGCCTGGAGCCTGGCCCTCGAGGTGGGACCCCAAAAATGGGGCTGGGAACCCTGAAATGGGGCTGGGAACCATCCCTGGGGGGCTGGAGCCTGGCCCTCGAGGTGGGACCCCAAAAACCCCCAAAATGGGGCTGGGAACCCCAAAATGGGGCTGGGAACCATCCCC
>NW_020923082.1:0-1217 GCF_003984885.1 Neopelma chrysocephalum
CGTCCCCTGCCCCGTGTCCCAGCCCTGCCCCGTGTCCCACCCGTGTCCCGCTCACCTGGAGAGGAATGTTCGGAGAGCTGGAAGAGCATGGCCGGCGTGGGCCTCCTCCGGCGGATCTGGGGCACAGCGGGGTGTCACGGGCTGGGGACGCCCCGGGTCCCCTGTCCCCTGCCCTGCGCCCCGGGGACGCGTGTCTGCACGTGTGTGAGGGTGTGTGTGGGATTGGGGACACGGACCCACCCGGCCCGGGGCCCCCGCGCTGTCCCCGGTCCCTCCCAGCACCACGAGAGCCCCAGCTCCTGCCGGGCCCCTCCGGGAGGGCTCCGGGTCCGGCGTGTGCTGGGAACGTCCCCTTGGATCAGGCACAACCAGTGGGGGTGGCTCGACTGTCCCCCAGCGTGTCCCGTCCCCTCCGTCCCGTCCTCGTCCTCATCCCGTCCCCTCCATCGAATCCCTTCCCTCCTGTTCCCTCTCTGTCCCTGTTCCTGCCCTGTCCGCCTCTACAACTCTCCCTCCGCGGGACCGCGGCTCCCACGGGGACCTTGGAGCTCTCTCCTTGTCCCATCCTGTGTCCCCCATCCAGTCCCGTCCCCTTTGTCCCCCCCGTCCCGTGCTTTGCCCTCTCAGATCCCCCTTGTCCTGCTCCGCCGGTACCATCCCCTCCCTCCTGTCCCCTCTGTCCCCTCCGATCCCCCCTTGTCCTCCTCCCCAGTTCCATCCCCTCCCTCCCCTCTGTCCCCTCCCACCTCCCCCTTGTCCCATCCCATCTGCCCCAACACACCCCTCACGTCCCCTCTGCCCCCTCCGATCCCCCTTGTCCCGCTCTCCCCGTCCCATCCCGTGCCTCCTGTCCCTTCTGTCCCCCGTCCTATCCCCTCCAATCCCCCTCGTCCTGCTCTCCCGGCCCCACCTTGTCCCCCCCTGTCCCCTCCGCCCCCCCTTGTCCCATCCCGTCCCTCCTGTCCCCTCCAATCCCCCTTGTCCCATCCGCTCCCTCCTGTCCCCTCTGTCCCCATCCCGTCCCGCTGTCCCCGTCCCTCCCCGCCCCACTCCAGCCCCCCGGGGCTCTCCAGTGTCCCCCCCTCATTCCCCCCCCCGGTTACTCCGGGGGTCCCCGCACCCCTCTTTCCCCCCTCACCATCTCGACGGCGCGGGGGTCCAGCTGGCTGGGGGGGGGGCCGGCACGGAGAACTGGATCTTCTTGCGCTCCTTGGGGT
>NW_020923083.1:0-3179 GCF_003984885.1 Neopelma chrysocephalum
GGGCTGTGTGTTCTGGGTCAGTGGGGTGCATTGGGCAGGGCAGGGCAGGGCAGGGTGTCTGTGGTCAGTGGGATGTGCAGGGGCCGGGGTGAGCTGAATGCAGGGGGGCCTGGGGGAGCTGCTGCTCCCACCCCCTGCCCTGCCTGGCACAGGGCACTGGGCTTGGCCTGGGATGAGCTTTAATGCCCTCCTGTCATTTTCCTTCTTAGGACAGAAAAAGAGAGCCAAAAGAGCCACCACTGGAGCCACAGTCAGAGCAGGTGAGTGAGGATCTTGCAGTGGCTGAGCAGTGCTCGGGTTCACTGCCCAGTCCCAGCCCCGTCTGGGTGTGGGGACTGGGCTGGGCTGGGGCTGTGAGTGCTGGGGCCAGGGAGACTCAGAATGTTGGTGTGAGGGAGGGGCAGCACTGGCCTGGAACTGCAGGTTTCTCTCTTAGTGCCAAAATTGGGCTGACAGCTACCCTGGTGTCACTTGGTGCAGCAAACGGTGCCAACATGTCCAAGAGGAAGCCAATTCCACATGAGGAACCCGAGGAGACAACTCCAGATGAGGAATCTGAGGAGGAAAACCAGAGTACAGATGGGAAACCCAAGAAGACTAGACCACATGGCAAACCTGGGAATAATAATAGTCCTGGTGGCAATAATCCAGGTGGAAAAAGTGTGGATAAGAATATTCCAGGTAACAAACCGAAGAGAATCCAGGCAGGTACCTGATCCCAAGGTCTCTCCCAGGCAGCCTGGCAGGTGCTGGGAAGTCCCCACAGATCCCCAGTGACTCAGCTGCCCTCTTGAGACCTGGGGATGTGCTGGAGCACAGCGAGGGGCTGGCAAGGTGGTGGCTGAGCTTGTTCTAAACTGTGTTGGATTCCCTTTGTGCTGGTGACAGGTGACACACGGGGCTGACACGGGCTGTGTGTTCTGGGTTGGTGGGGTGCGTTGGGCAGGGCAGGGCAGGGCAGGGCAGGGCAGGGTGTCCGTGGTCAGTGGGATGTGCAGGGGCTGGGGTGAGCTGAATGCAGGGGGGCCTGGGAGAGCTGCTGCTCCCACCCCCTGCCCTGCCTGGCACAGGGCACTGGGCTTGGCCTGCGATGAGCTTTGCTGCCCTCCTGTCATTTTCCTTCTTAGGACAGAAAAAGAGAGCTAAAAGAGCCACCACTGGAGCCACAGTCAGAGCAGGTGAGGGTCTGGCACTCGGGTTCACTGCCTGCACCCAGCCCTGGCTGCTTCTGGGGGACCGGGCTGGGCTGGGGGCTGTGAGTGCTGGGGCCAGGGAGACTCAGAATGTTGGTGTGAGGGAGGGGCAGCACTGGCCTGGAACTGCAGGTTTCTCTCTTAATGCCAAAATCGGGCTGACAGCTACCCTGGTGTCACTCGGTGCAGCAAACGGTGCCAAGATGTCCAAGAGGAAGCCAACTCCAGATGAGGAACCCAAGAAGGAGACAACTCCAGATGAGGAACTCGAGGAGGAGACAATTTCAGATGAGGAATCTGAGGAGAACAAGAGTACAGATGGGGAACCCAAGAAGACTAGACCACGTGGCAAACCTGGGAATAACAATAATCCTGGTGGCAATAATCCAAGTGGAAAAGGTGAGGATAAGAATATTCCAGGTAACAAACCCAAGAGAATCCAGACAGGTACCTGATCCCAAGGTCTCTCCCAGGCAGCCTGGCAGGTGCTGGGAAGCCCCCACAGATCCCCATTTAAGACCTGGGGATGTGCTGGAGCACAGCGAGGGGCTGGCAAGGTGGTGGCTGAGTTTGTTCTAAAGTGTGTTTGATTCCCCTTGTGCTGGTGACAGGTGACACACGGGGCTGACACGGGCTGTGTGTTCTGGGTCGGTGGGGTGCATTGGGCAGGGCAGGGCAGTGGGATGTGCAGGGGCCGGGGTGAGCTGAATGCAGGGGGGCCTGGGGGAGCTGCTGCTGCTGCTGCTCCCACCCCCTGCCCTGCCTGGCACAGGGCACTGGGCTCAGTCTGGGACGAGCTTTAATGCCCTCCTGTCATTTTCCTTCTTAGGATTGAAAAAGAGAACCAGAAAAGCCACCACTGGAGCCACAGGCAGAGCAGCTAAAGGTCTGGCCCTGGCTGAGCAGTGCTCGGGTTCACTGCCCAGTCCCAGCCCTGTCTGGGTGTGGGGACTGGGCTGGGCTGGGGCTGGGAGTGCTGGGGAGAATTGGGGTGCTGCTGTGGAGGAGGGGGCAGCACTGGGCTGGAATCACTGCTGCAGCCCTGCACACTGTTCCTGTCCTCCCCAGGGTGGGCTGTCCCTGCACCCCACAGCCCTCGCTCCCCGCCCTGACCCCTGGGTCCTTTTGGGGAGGCCGGTTCTGGGGCACTGGTGGCAGGGGGAGGTGTGGGGTGACAGAGAACACCTTTATGCTATTGTGTCCTCCCTGCAGGAGTGGTAGTGGTTGCCACCCCGGGTTGCATCTCCTCATGGTCAGGGGGGTAGCAGGGCTGGTTCCATCAGTGGTCATTTTCTGGGGGTCTGCGGGTCCAGGGCAAAGCTGAAGGAGGGGAATGTGTCTGGAAGAGCTGCTGCTGGCACTGTGCCCTTGTCCTGCCTGGCAAAGGGCACTGGGCTGCACCTGGGCAAATTTTCCTGCCTGCCCTCCTGCTGTTTCACTGTTCCCTGTGAGACACAGAGGACACGGAGCCCCGATCGGAGCAGGTGAGGGTCTGGCACTCGGGTTCACTGCCTGCACCCAGCCCTGGCTGCTTCTGGGGGACCTGGCTGGGCTGGGGGCTGTGAGTGCTGGGGCCAGGGAGACTCAGAATGTTGATGTGAGGGAGGGGCAGCACTGGCCTGGAACAACAGGTTTCTCTCTTAATGCCAAAATCGGGCTGACAGCTACCCTGGTGTCACTCGGTGCAGCAAACAGTGCCAAGATGTCCAAGAGGAAGCCAACTCCAGATGAGGAACTCAAGGAGGAGACAACTCCAGATGAGGAATCTGAGGATGAGACAACTCCAGATGAGGAATGTGAGGAGGAGAACAAGAGTACAGATGAAGAACCCAAAAAGACTAGTCCACATGGCAAACCTGGGAATAACAATAATACTGGTGGCAATAATCCAGGTGGAAACGATGAGGATAACAATAGCCCACGTAAGAAACCCAAGAGAATGCAGGCAGGTGCCTGATCCCAAGGTCTCTCCCAGGCAGCCTGGCA
>NW_020923084.1:0-320 GCF_003984885.1 Neopelma chrysocephalum
TTTGGGGATTTGGGGGAGATTTTGGGGGGATTTGGGGTCTCCCCACCCGCCCCAAGTGCGGCCTCAGGTGTGAAACGCCCCCCCAGGTGTGACAATAAACGCTCAGGTGTCCCCCAGAGGGAGGGACTGCTGTTTATTGGGGAGATTTCGGGGTTTTGGGGGGTCCCGGAGCCCATTTTGGAGGGCTCGTGGCCCCAGTGGCCATTTGGGGGGTCCCAGTGCCTATTTGGGGGGTCCCAGTTGCCATTTTGGGGTCCTGGTGTCCCCTCACCACCTTTTGGGGGTCACTGTTGGGGGGAGGGTCCCACTGCAGCCCCCCC
>NW_020923084.1:420-2993 GCF_003984885.1 Neopelma chrysocephalum
CACTGTTGGGGGGAGGGTCCCACTGCAGCCCCCCCAACCCCCCCCTCGGGCCAGTTTAGGGGTCTGGGGGGAGCCCCAACCCCCTCCCATCATCCTCCCCCTCCTTTGGGGGGAATTTGGGGGGTCCCAGGGGGAGTTTGGGGGCCTGGGGGGGTCCCAGGTGAATATTGGGGGGTCCTTGGGGAACATTTGGGGGGTCCCGGGGGGCCCCAGGAGGCTCTTGGGGGTCCATGAGAGGCTGTTTGGGAGACCTCCCCCCCTCTGGTTTTGGGGTCCCTCCCCCCATTTTGGGGTCCCTCCCCAATTTTGGGGGGCCCCCTCAAGACCCCCAGAGCCCCTCAAACACCCCGCTGACCCTAAAAGCCCCCCAGGGACCCCAAAGCCCCTCAGAGCCCCCCTGAGACTCCCCAAATCTCCACAGGGCCCCCCAAATCTCCCTCAGGAGACCCCAAACTTATCTGGGGACCCTCAAACCTCCTCTCGGGGACCCCAAACCCACCCAGGGACCCCAAAACCCACCCAGGGACCCCAAACTTAGCTGGGGACCCCCAAACCTGCCCTGGGGACCCCAAATCTCCTTCGGGGACCCCCAAACCCGCCCTGGGACCCCCCAAATCATTCCAGTATCCCCTTCACCCAGACCCGCTGCCTCCCAGTCCATCCCAACCCCTCCCAGTCCATCCCATCCCATCCCAGTACCATCCCAGTACACCCCAGTCACCCCCAGTTCCTCCCAGTGCCATCCCAGTACACCCCAGTCCCTTCCAGTCAATCCCAGTCCACCTCAGTACATCCCAGTCCCTTCCAGTGCCATCCCAGTCAACCCCAGTCTGTCCCAGTCCCTCCCAGTCCATGTCAGTGCCTCCCAGTCCATCCCAGTGCCATCCCAGTGCCCTTCCAGTCTATCCCAGTCCCTCCCAGTCCATCCAAGTGCCCTTCCAGTCCCTCCCAGTCAATCCCAGTCCTTTCCAGTGCCATCCCAGGGCCACCCCAGTCCATCCCAGTGCCCCCCAGTCCATCCCAGTCCCTTCTAGTGCCATCCCAGGGCCACCCCAGTCCCTCCTAGTCCTTCCCAGAGCCTTTCCAGTCTGTCCCAGTCCATCCCAGTGCCCCCCCCCCGTCCCTCCCATTCAGCGCCTCCATCCCGAGGCTCCCAAGCCCCGCCCCCTCTCAAGCCCCGCCCCCAGCCCCGCCTCCCCGCTCACAGGCGCCCCCTGGCGGCATCGCCCCCCTGCAGCGCGGCGGAAGCCCCGCCCCCCCGCGGTTACCGGGGCAACGGGCGCCATCTTGAGTGTGGCGGAACCGCCTCCCGGGGCGGGGCCGGAGCGATGACGTCATCGAGCGATGACGTCGTCAACGGGGATGTGACGTCACAGCTGCGAGGACACCCACGGGAGGTGGGGGGGGACACCCAGGCTCACGGGAGGTCGGGGGGGGAACCCAGTGACATCACCTGGGTGATGTCATCACCGGGGATCCGTGATGTCATCCATGGATCAGTGACGTCACTCGGGAGCCAGTGACGTCACCCAGAGATCCAGTGACGTCACCCGAGGGGATCTGGGATCTACAGGGCCCCCCCCAATCCCCTCCCCCGGGATATTTGGGACCATCTGACACCGAGGGGGGGGTTGGGATCCGCTGGAGCCTCATGGGGAGATCCGGGACCCCCTGCCCGGGATCCAGTGACGTCACACGGGGGGATCCAGGACCCCCCACCCCAGGGCTGCTGGGAAGGGTCAGGATCCACCGGAGCAACGGAGGATCCACGGCCCTGAGCAGGCACAGAGGGATCCGGGATCCACTGGGGCCAGGTGAGGGGGTCTGGGATCCACTGAGGGCACAGGAGGGATCTGGGATTAACTGGGGCCACGTGAGGGGTCTGGGATCCACTGGGATTATATGAGGATCCGGGATCCACTGAGGGCACAGGAGCGATCTGGGATCCACTGGGACCATGTGAGGGATCCGGGATCCACTGAGGGCGCAGGAACAATCTGGGATCTGCTGAGGGCACGTGAGGGCTCTGGGATCCACTGGGACCATGTGACAGGTCTGGAATCCACTGGGGGCACAGGAGGAGTCTGGGATCCACTGGGGCCATGTGATGGATCTGGGATCCACTGAGGGCACAGGGGGAATCTGGGATCCACTGGGATTATATGAGGGGTCTGGGATCCACTGGAACCATGTGACAGGTCTGGGATCCACTGAGGGCGCAGGGGGAATCTGGGATCTGCTGAGGTCACGGGAGGGGTCTGGGATCCACTGGGACCACATGACAGACTGGGATCCACTGAGGGCACAAGAGAAATCTGGGATCCACTGGGACCGCGTGAGGGGGTCTGGGATCCACTGAGGGCACGGGAGGGATCTGGGATTAACTGGGGCCACGTGAGGGATCCGGGATCCACTGGGACCATGTGAGGGGTCTGGGATCCACCGGGGCCATGTGGTGGGATCTGGGACCCCCCAGCACCCCGTGGTGGGATCTGGGATCCACTGAAGTCCCTCCCCTGCTGCCACCCGGGGGGTTTGGGGGGGGTCTGAGGGTTCCTGGGGGATGGGGGGTC
>NW_020923085.1:0-613 GCF_003984885.1 Neopelma chrysocephalum
GCGCTGCGGCCCGGCCACCACGAGGCCCGGTTCCGCCGCGCCATGGCCGCCGCCGCCATGGCCGACCTGGAGGCCGCCATGGCCGACCTGGCCGACGTGCTGAGGGCCCAGCCCGGCCACGCGGGAGCCCGGAGGGAGCTGCGAAGGGTCAGGGGGGCGGCCAGGGAGAGGGACGCCCGACTGGCCAGGAGGCTCGGGAGGCTCTTCGCATGAATTTGGGGGGGAGTTGGGGGTCGTTGGGGGATGTTCTTGCAAATGAGATGGTGATTGGGGGTATGGCCTTCAGTTAAGCTCCACCCCTCTGGTTAATAGAGAGTCTTTTAATGAGAAATTAGCGTTGGGGGTCGTTAGAGGTTGTTAAGGGATGTTCTTGCAAATGAGATGCTGATTGGGGGTGTGGCCTCGAGTTAAGCTCCGCCTCCCTGGTTAATAAAGAGTCTTTTAATGACAAATGAGTTTTGGAGGTCATTAGGGGTCGTTGGGGGTCATTGGGGATCATTAGGGGTCATTGGGGGTCGTTAAAGGATGTTCTTGCAAATGAGATGCTGATTGGGGGGTGTGGCATCGAGTTAAGCTCCGCCCCCCAGTTAATAAAGAGTCTTTTAATGAGAAA
>NW_020923085.1:623-1997 GCF_003984885.1 Neopelma chrysocephalum
CCCCCAGTTAATAAAGAGTCTTTTAATGAGAAATGAGTTTTGGGGGTCATTAGAGGTCGTTAGGGGTTGTTAAGGGACATTCTTGCAAATGAGATGCTGTTTTAGGGGGTGTGGCCTCGAGTTAAGCTCCACCCCCTGGTTAATAAAGACTCCTTTAATGAGAAATGAGTTTTGGGGGTCGTTAGTAGTCGTTTAGGGATGTTCTTGCAAATGAGATGCTGATGGAGGGGCGTGGCCTCAAATTAAGCTCCACCCCCCAGTTAATAAAGAATCTTTTAATGAGAAATGAGTTTTGAGGATCATTAGGGTCGTTAAGGGATGTTCTTGCAAATGAGGTGCTGATTGGGGGTGTGGTCTCTAGTTAAGCTCCGCCTCCCAGCTGATAAAGAATCTTTTAATGAGAAATGAGTTTTGGGGTTCATTAGGGGTCGTTAAGGGATGTTCTTGCAAATGAGATGCTGTTTAAGGGGGCGTGGCCTCAAATTAAGCTCCGCCCCCCCAGTTAATAAAGAGTCTTTTAATGAGAAATGAGTTATTGGGGAGGGGGATGTTGTTGCCATGGAAACCTGTGTGACCCGTCTCTGATAATGGTCAGGGGTCGTTATGCAAATGAGATGCTGATTGGGGGCATGGCCTCGATTTAAGCCCCACCCCCCTTAATAAAGAGTCTTTTAACGAGAAATGAGTTCTCGGGGAGGGGGATGTTGTTGCCATGGAAACCTGTGTGACCCATCTCTGATAATGGCCAGGGGTCGTTATGCAAATGAGATGCTGATTTGAGGGGCGTGGCCTCCAGTTAAGCCCCGCCCCCTGTTAATAAAGAGTCTTTTAATGAGAAATGAGTTCTCGAGTGGGGAGGGGGGATGTTGTTGCCATGGAGACCCGTGTGACCCGCCCCCTCTGACCACGCCCACCCGCAGCGGTCGCCGTGGATACCCCGTGGGCCCCGCCCCCCTCATTAGCATATCACGCTGCCCCTCCCCCCGTATCAATATAGAGATTTATTGACCCGTCAGCGAGGGAAACGCGTCACAGGGGGTGGGGCTTAGCGGGGGGGCGGGGCTTTGACATGCAAATGATGTGGGTGGGGCCTGGCTGCAAAGCATCCTGGGAGCCCCGCCCATCAGAAGCCCCGGGGGGTGGGGCTTACGTAGGGGGCGGGGTCAGACACCGTTGCCACGGCGACGCCGACGCTCCCAGGTACCAGCGTTGCCATGGCAACGGTTGCCATGGGAGGCCCGCCATCGCCAGGGGAGCGGTTGCTATGGGATGCCGGGCATTGCCATGGCAACGCCGCCCCACTTACTATGGGATGCTAGGAGGTGTTGCCATGGCAACGCTGCCCCATTAGTGTAGGATGCCAAGCGTTGCCAT